>NC_049910.1:12144217-12371464 GCF_001411555.2 Juglans regia
TTTAAAAGTGGGAGCTGGAAAATTAATGTACGCAATTTGCAAAAGATTATATATGGGGGAAAAAGTAGTCAAAATTTACTTCATAAGGTTAGGCGTGGCATCGATCGACGACTCCGGCCAGGCTCGATCTTCAAAAGATATGTGGGAAAAGCACCCAGTTTTAGACTAATTTGTGGGAGGAAAAAGTAGTCGGTTTTGCGTAATATTATTGTAAGGTTTGGTGTGGCATCGAGTCTCCGTAGATCTGAAAGGCATCTTCTTTTACTTTATGTGGTTCTTGTCTAAAATGACACTTGATGATATTTTGAATAAAATAAATACCTGTCCCTGCTATCTGCTGATCTCATACATTAATAATACTGATCATGATCATGGTTTCCTTCTGTGGCCTTATGGATCATGAAGCCTTGAAGGACTCGTGCAGATCATAGTCAACCCACTTCCAATTTTGCCAAAATCATATTTTTTTTGGGATCAGATTCAATTAAGGAATATTATTTATACGAGTCAAACCCCTTAATTCACGAAACCATGTGAAAATTTAAGCATTTAGCTGGCTCCAGGTTTTACCATCATTTCAATATTTGAGATGTCAAACCAAATAGGATCCATTTAAAATAAGTTTTAAGTCTTTATCTAAATAATCATGCTATTTATGATGAAATGAGATGATGTGTAAGATTAATTCTCAAGTATTAAGAGCATTGCTACCCGTAACATCCTAAAGAAAAATACTTTAGTGTCATAAATGGATTATATAAAAATAAACTCACAAACTAACGTGGTTTAATGTGGTACATTATATTGTAAAATTACTTTTATTGTAAAATAAATCTAATGGATCCCATAAAGTTACGTCAGTTTATAGATTTATTTTTGTGTAATTTTTTTTTTTTGTCTAGCAATTCTCTATTTCAAATGCACCCGTCACACAATTAATTGAGTATAAATTTTCAAGTTTCAATGCTTGTTGTGATGTTTAAAATTGGCCATTTAAGTATGGACATGAAAATCTAGTCTTTCCTTGAAATAAACATCATGTTAGCATAATTTAAAACCCGGGACAAAAAAACTAGCTACTAGAAATTGAGAGAGAAAAAGTGCAAAGGGCTTAGCTGAATAAAGGTTTGCACATGATCTACTAATTTGTAGCAGATGAAGCAGATGATCAGACTCCTTATCACTCCTACTTTTGATGATTCATGATGACGATCAAGAACCGGAATGCACATGATTGTAGCTATATATATATATATATATATATATATATAGAACCTGATCCCCCACGAGGCCCTACTTAATTTCTTTTGTAGCATTGCCTTCTAGTTCACAACATTTTTGTTCATGCGAAGACATATCATGTTATGAGTATGAAAGAAGAATCCAGCAAAGTGAAATTTCAGATTTTCCTGGATTTCTAAATGGTGCTGATCTAGAATGATTAGATTTGGTGATCAGACGCTTATTAGAAAAAATGGTAGGTAGGAAATTGTGTCCAATTTTAAGAATTTATCATATTTGATAATGAAAGTCAAGCTATCACATTTTGGTCTATACTCTAAAAGGACTAGTCAACATTATAATTAGAATCCTTTAAAATCAATATAAAGGGCAATAACTTTTCAATATTCTCAAATAATGTGAGATCTCATTCTCAATTTCTTATTCGCATTTTTTGAATTTTTATACATATTTTTATATATCTTTTCCTATGTGCTTAATAAATTCTAGGTTTGGAAAGAAAGTGGCCAGCTGATAAATGCATGTCACCAAAGATGGCTTCTCATAGACATTTCAATGGCACAGTTCTTGAGCTTGTGATCTACTGTACGTAATAATAGAATCAGATTCTACGTACTGTCAAATGGGGATTATATATATATACCCAGATGGGTATAGTACTATAGGCCGGCCGCCTCTCAACATAGCTAAGGCCAGCTTGATCAATAGCTTCGACTTCCTGTTCATGCACCGTACTCAGATTTGCATGTAGCCATCAAAACATTAGGCCTCTGTACAAATAATAAACAAAATTTAGTACAATTGAGCTCATCTAAATACGTTAGATAGAGTCTGGAAAAAGTACAATGATTACAAATTTGTAAAATCTAACGAGAACGACCTAGCTAGCTAGTCAGAGTAAATTATCTATAACTTCTGATTCTCAAATATAATTGAGGTGATTTTTGTAGCATTGAAAGAATAACTCAATTATCTAAAACTTTGAGCTTCACATATATGTCCAGATTCCAATACTTAAAAGGGACAAAACAGCTCCACAATTTCAAGATAGAAAACTGGACAAAAAGTTGTCTTGACTTTTACTCGAGTGAAAATCCTGAAAATCACTGTTTCATAAGGGTTTGGATTCTCTAAGTAGCCTAGACAAAGCCTAAGTATATATAGAATAATATGCAGAACTTCTAAGATGTGGAGAGAGGCCAGAATTGCCATGATCTTTATCCATTCTTGAGAGATATTAAACCTAAAGGAAATCTACTGCATATTGAAGATCGATTCTCTCTTGATAAGCAGACCTCCATAATTTTGATCGTACTTGAGTGTTGTTGACTCCATTGGTGTAGACGTTTTCGTTGGTTGGAAAGTTTTTCAGAGCTACCTGGGTGAAGAGATCGAGTTGGTACTCGTGGTGAAACTATATATAGAAAGAAATGTGGTTTGGAGTTGTTAGAGTATAGAGATAGAGTGGAATACTCGCGATGTTGCAGATCAGATTTAGTTATTTCAACGGTTTTGTAAGCTGTTTTTTTAAATTGATTGTAACGAACTAAATTTCTATAGTAAATTTTAAGTAGCAACTTAAATTTAGAGTGGTTCTAGATTTTGAAAACATTCTTCAAATGAGTTTTCATTTCGTTACCAAAACTATATAACTTGCATATTTTTAAGCATTTCATTTACTCTCATCAAGCCACCTAATTAGTATTTTCCTACTTAGCTAAACGCTTTTACCATTGGTTCCTTAATTTTATCATTATTCTCTTAATTACAACACCAACCTTGAATTTAGAGTGGTTCTAGATTTTGAAGACGTTCTTCAAATGACCTTTCATTTTGTTACCAAAACTATATAACTTACATAATTTTAAGCATTTCATTTACTCTCATCAAGCCACCTAATTAGTATTTGCCATTGGTTCCTTAATTTTATTATTCTCTTAATTACAACACCAACCTTTTCAGTACTTCAGCCATGGTGATAATTCATTTAATTTACTCATATTTTACATTCTCCTATTATTTAAATGACCATTTGTTGCGTAAAAGATCGATTATTGATCAATTACAACATCCCGGCCAAGAAATTGTTCGATTTCCACTTTTCATAAGACCGATCGAGTTCCGATCCACTGATGTATTCCAATTATTCATGTGCATATATACCTGTTTAGTATAAAGCATTTGATAACTGCGTTCTTTGAAAAATCCTGTTTGCATGGCACACGTATCTCTTAATTTTTTCATGTTGATCATCATGCCTTGATGATGATCATTTTTAAGGCCGGATTAATCTTGTGGACCGTCATGTTATCCGACTAATGGCATCTTCTTCAGGTATGGGCTTATAATTAGGTTCTATATATTGGGCTAGCTGTCACAAAGCAACCCAAGATACCTGTAAATGGATCAAAGAGTGCGCGCGCTAGCCGCTAGCTTTCAAAGTATTTTGAAACTTTGCGGCCTCTTGGTGGAAATTCTTGCTATCTAAAGCAAATGTGCTGAGATATAATTTGCTTACTTGTCATGTTAATTAAGGGTCACTAGGACTGTAAATAAATCAGTCTGTTTGATAGTTCGCTCGGTACTCACTCGGTTAAACTCGAATCGAACTCGACTCGTGAAAAAAAAAGTTCGTTCGTGAAAGCAGATACACGCTCGATTTGTAAATGACACATACTCGACAAAACTCGACTCTGCTAAGACTCGTTAAGGCCCGCTCGTTTATGCTCTAGTCGATTCGTTAGCTTGACTCGATTAAAAATCATTCATATATTGATAAATATATATATATATACCTATGTATGTATACATATACATATATATGTATACATATATATATATGTATTAGCTAATAATATAAGCATACTCATTTTATAATTAAATATATAATATGTAATCTAATTACTAATATCTATATAGTGAATATACTTCATAGGTATATTTTGTAATTTGTATAATAATTAGTCGATAAAATTTAATAATTTCATATACTAGTATGTGAAAATCATATATGAAATAAATATAAGCTATCATATTAAGTGTATGTATTAATAATATATGTAGGCATATATATATATTGTTATTTTGGATAAATATCAACTAGTTAGATATTAATTATTTATAAATTTTTTAAAATTTTATAATTTAATAGAAGTTCTACGTGTTAGTTGTATAAATTTAATATTAGATATTTTATTTATTTATTTAATTTATTAATTATTAAATCTTATTCAGAAAAAAAAAATTCGAGCTCGAGTTCGGCTCGACTCGAACTCGTTTGTGGGACTAGCTAGAGCTCGAGCTCGAGTTGATAGTTTAGCTTCTCGAGTCGAGCTCGAACAAAGAATAAAAAACAATCTTGAGCTTAGGCTCGAGTATTTTGAGTCGAGCCGAGTTCGGCAAGCCAAAGACCGGCTCAACTCGATTAAGGGTCACGTATGTTCCCGGCCTTCCTCCGAAACATCTCATGCATGCATGCATGCAGTCATGCTCACTCGATCAATAGCACTGTAAACCATGTCCTTATATTTGTACGTACGACACATGTTTATCGAATGTATCATAATAATTTACTCCTGATTGTGATTTTTCTGAAACTTCTAACATATCGCTTTAGCCATGGTCGTCTTGAGTCTCTCAACAAAATTGTAGTTAATATATGTTCTTACTAGTATCAGAACTACATATGATGAGTAGTACTTGTGAAACGCCCCAGTCCCTTGTGGGTCGGAGAATTACTTCTTGTCACTTAGAAATTATATTTCAACTATACAGTCATAGACTCCAAATTAACTTTCAATGACGCGTAGGACTCTCTGTTTCAAATCAACTGCTCCAATATAATTATTCTAAATACCACAAAATCTCAAAATAAATATTAACCTTCCAAAATACTCAATCGACAGAGCAAAACAAAACTATTGAATAAAATTCTCTAATAGCCAAAGTACTATCTTTGTACTTAATCCACTATGCTCACGTAGCCTTATACATGCTTCTGATTCTTGGTCCTTAGTTGAAACAATAAAAAATCTTAAAATGTTGTAGAGATAAGGGGTGAGTTATCAACAACTCAGTAAGCAGAGAACATATACTAACATGTAAATATGAGCATTTTTAGAAAGTTCGGTATGTAGGAACGAAATATTTCATTTTCATATACAGATCTCAAAAACATGTTATCAGAAAATTAGAGAGACTTTCAAACTATTCATACTCAAAAACCAGTTGTTCAGATTCAAATATCAATTTCATATTCAAAGACCCTTTGGAATAACATCACTGAATATCTTCATCTTATCATATCATATCGCATATTACCATATCATATCATATACCATATTTAACCCACGTGATAGGGTTGTGCTATCCTCGGTGACCAAACCAAATAATATCATATTGTGAAATGTTCTCTTATTTATTGTCGAAGTCCCGAGTGCGCACAGAGGAAAGAACACCAAAAAGACCACTATGTTTTCAAAGTGGGTGACCCACTTATATCATATCATATCATGTTGATACCAACTATATCACGTGAACCAGTATCATCATATAAGAACCAGAATCAGAATCAGAGTAAAAACAGATAAGTCATGCCAAAGGTTTTTTAGATGCATATCATATCAAACCATGTGCTGAACATATTCATATCATTTTCATATGATAAAAAACAGATTCAAAATATTTTCATATCACATGTACAAAAATTCTCAGATTTTATATTCAGTCTTTTGCACATTTCAGAAACGTGTCAAATATTGCTCATGTCTACACTATTCATGTCAAAAAATATTTTTCTCTTTCATACAGATTTCATGAGTGCATGGAAAACACATAACTGAGGTTGTTTTCACATTTTCTTTTAAAACATAACATGCACATTTTACAAGCTAGTTTCAGTTAATTTTCCTTTTTATGTAAATCTAGTATAGGAACCCTACTTACTTGGACTTTTTAGCTTTTCAAAACTTTTCCACAACAGTGTCGAGTAAATAGTAATTGTCACCTATAAAAATAGTCACGTAATCTTCGTAAATTTTCCGTCGAACATGTATTTCAATACTTAACCTAAAATGCTAAAATTAACCTACTTTAATTCCTTAAAACCTAAAATTCTCATAACCCTAAAATTCCATCACTTACCAAATTCCTCAACATCCACTTAATTTCTCTGACTATTAAATTCTAAATTATTCCTAAAAATGCATACTAATATTTTTACTAATTACAACTATGCCACATAAAATACATCTCTAGTTTAAAAATTCTCTTAACGTAATCATAACAAAATTGATTAAAATAGGAAAGAAAAATTTCATTTAATAAAAATAGACTAATTAGCTTCTCTATTTAAAGGGTTCAAAATAAAATTTTTCACTAATTACTATGTACTTCTAAAATTCATATTTTAAAAATATATTATTACTAATAATATACTTAAAATCTTTATTTCTTTTCTTTATGAGTTATAAATTTAAAAACTAAAACCCTTACAAATTACAAAAATTAGTCTTAATATAAAACCCACCTAAAGCCATGGCATTTTAGGAAATAAGCATAAAATGCATGGCAAGTTAAACTTTGTAAAAACTGTTTTGAGATTAAAACCATAACATTATGGGATGGAACCAAGCTCCCCGTGTGGGAAACTTGCGACAGTAGATCGGAGCAGCATTGGGTGGATGTCAACAGCGGTGTAGCTGGGAGTGGTGGCAGGGCACTGTAAAAAGGGAGGAATAAAGTGATGAGAGAGAGAGAGAGAGATAACGAAGAGGAGACTGTGGGGGAGGGTCGGTGTGGGCTTCCCAAATTGGCACGAGGTGGCTAGTGGTGGCACAAATGGCAGTTTTCTTGGCTCTCTTGGTGTTTTACGTCTGCTTCGTCGTGGGTCTCAAGCCTGAACCAGCTGGATGATAGTGTAGGATGTATTTTTTTTTTCAATGGTTGTAAAAATAGTTTACTTTGAGGGACATTCAAGGCTTACAGTGGTCTCCATGATGGTGCAGTAGCTTGAGGATCTATCATGGATGGTTTAAGTCCCGATGTGGATGAGGGGTGTGATAGAAAATAAAATATAATATAAAAGAAGATGGAGAAAAGAGAAACAAGAAAGGATACTTTTGAGGGCTACATTTTTACTTTCTCAATTGTTATTGAATACAAGACATACATCCCTATTTATAGAAACATTGCATTGAACGTAGATAAGGTAAACATTATGAAAACCAAATCAAAATAATATCAAATCAAAGTGATTTGATAATTATGAAAATCAAATCAATATAATATCAAATCAAATTATTGATTTGATATTATCTTCAACATTCCCCTCAAAGTCAAGGTGGAGAACTTTGGAATCATAAGTTTGAAATTTGAAAGCAGTCTTCATATTCATTAATTGATCGTCAATAAGATGATGGTGTTGGTGATGAAGTGGCTGGCAACTGAACCATCAAATCTGGAGTTGTGGCCAACAATGGGCTATATATGGCCTTGGTCAACTATTGGACCAAAATAGAAGGCCAAAATTGGATTTGAGGCTTCAAATAATGCTCACAACATATCAAAACCCAATAAAAAAGATCTCACACCTAATAGAGATACTCCAAATGCATTAATTTGAGACGATACATAATTGAATGAAGATAAAAAGTTTGTGAGAGGTATACCTAGTGGAAGAATAAATATTCCATAGGATCGAGCCTAGCGTTAGCCAAGGGCTCTGATACCATAATAGAAAATAAAATATAATTTAAAAGAAGATGGAGAAGAGAGAAACAAGAAATGATACTTTTGAGGTTTACATTTTTACTTTCTCAATTGTTATTGAATACACGACATACATCCCTATTTATAGGAAAATTGCATTGAGATTAGATAAGGTAAACATTATGAAAACCAAATCAAAATAATATCAAATATAAGTGATTTTATAATTATGAAAATCAAATCAATATAATATCAAATCAAATTATTGATTTGATATTATCTTCAATAGAGCGGTTGTTCGAGATGGAGGTTTGTTGCTCTGTTTTGGGTTGTCTAAAACAAAGGTTTGTGCATGAGTTGGGCTGTGCACCTGGACTGTTTCCATGGTGCTTAACGGTGGAGAAGAGGTTGTTGGCGTGGAGGAGCATGCGGTGGGGGTAAGAGTGAAATGTGCTAACAATGTGGCTGGTTGGGCAATGGGGCTTGAAGTGATTCGCATGATCTAGCTTGGTGGTTTACGGTTGGACGTGGAACGTGCACTTGCCGTAGCTGACAACGGTGGTGGGTTGCTACGCATGCTACAACTCTTACTTTCAGCTTGCTATACACGAAACTAGGTATACTTGGCTGGCCGTATTTTATGGCTGGGCAGGGGGAAATAGGAGGCTGCGGTTGGAGGGTGGTCTGTTGTATAGTGAATGGACCTTGAGAGAAAATAAAAGCTTGTAGTGGTTGTGGTGGTGAAACTCACATAAAATAAAAGAGACAGAGTTTTTGAGAGAATGGGGCACGACTGTGGTGGTTTTTACTGCTTGGGGCTACTAAAAGTGGAGGAGCAGTTGTGGTGACTTGTTGGCAGTGGTGGAGGCTAGCGTAAAATGGGAGATGGTAGATGAGATCCTTACCAGCGTGTATGGAGAATGGCATCAGACTGAAATTTGATGAGAGGAGAGGGAGTACCTATGGGGAAGGTGAAACGCACGGATGAAGAGGTCAATTATGGAATGGGGTTCGAGTGGGGTGTTTGAATGAAACTGTGGTGGAGGTCACAACAACGTGGGAGAGGAAATCAGACATAGAGAAAAAGAAAAATCAAGAGGGAAAGGGGAAGGGAAAACCATTGGGGTTGGGGGAAAAAGATCAGAGAAAGAAGTGCCTTACCCATACAATGTCGTTTCTGAGGTCTTCATGGGCTGGGCTTCATGGGCCAGGGCCTGGGTCGTGGGCCTCGGGATACTGGGTGTTACAACTTGTTTCTACATGTAACTGTTCCATGTTTATCTAGGAAATACGATTCAACCAATTCCATTATTTTATTTGATATGTATGTATATATATTAATATATTACTTTCTTGATATCAAGATCACTGATCTTTTGTGCCCCCTAACCTTCGTGGGTGATTTTGTGACAGTTATGGCTTCGGTGCTTAACATTAGATGCTAAACTAGTAAAAGAATTTGCTATTTAAGGTTTATATTTATTGTACATCGAGCTTTTGTTACTATACGAGGACAATTTTTCCAAGCTGTATTTTAGCAATTGCATTTAGGGCTTCTTTGGAAATATATCTCATCCCAAAATTCTCATCTCATTTTCTTCCCAAACATAATTTAAATACAAATATTTTCAAACTAATCATTACTACTTTTTCAAACTAATCACTATAACTTTTCCAAACTTTCAAACAAAAATAAAAAATAATTTAAGTTTTTCAAATCTCAAAATAAAAGTAATATTGTAAAACAATATTCTAACAATATTTTAACTTTGTAATGTTTTTTATTTAACTTTTTTTCTCTCATTTCCCAAAATCTAAAAAATACTCAATTCAAATTATCTCACTAATATTTACAAACTATCTTACTACTATTCACATACTATCTAACAATATTCAACTTCTTTTGGAATTTAAAAAATTTGAATTGCATTTTTTTATACTTCGTTTGGAAGTTTAGGAAAGTTGTAATGATTAAGTAATGAGTAGATGAAAAAGTTAAAAATTTAAAAATTTAAAATTGAAAAATGTTTATGTTTGTGGTATTTGGATTTTGAGATAAAATGAGATGAGATAAGATGAAAGACATTTGCTATCGAAACTAGGGCTAAGAGTCTCATAACATGCATATGAAAAGTACATCAGCCATGCTGCATGCATTGTTCTCATTATGCGTTTTTAATGAGTTTATACTTGATAATTTTATTTATTTTGTGCATATTATAAAGATAGTGCTATTACAAGCTGCTTTTGTGCATGATAAAGATATTGATTCCTCACTTTAGTATTGTTTTAAAGTAAAAAGAGAAGAGAGAGCTACACATACCGCCTAGGGGTGGCAAAGCAGCCTACATCACGTGACACATGCATGTGAGCAAGGGCAATGGACTTTGGATGCTATGAGGTGCACTTCGCACATACACATTGTCGCGATGAGCTCTACATTTATTTTGAAAATATTAAGTGTTGTCTACATTTGTTATATAACAAAATCAAGTCGTTTTCTAATTGTTGAAATGCATCATAATTAACAGTTAAATTTGATGATATTATGATCAGCAATAAGTGGGTTATTTGATGACCATTATGAAAGATTTCAGGTCATTACGTTATAATTTATGGTCTCCATTAACTTAGGATTGCCATATAATTGATCTGTTCAATTTTTCAAAGAAACTGAGTAGACAAAAATTTTCTTTTTCAAAAAGGGTGTTTTGAATTGTTCTACTAAAGGTGTTGTTAGAATACTACAATACTTAGAAAATATTCATAATATTCTAGTATGTATGGTAATATGACTTATTCTCTATCATTAATTAGTTTATTGTGTAAATAAATCAATATCAATTAGTATCATTGATTTATTATATTTTCATTAAGTCTTTAAGTCTTTAGCTTCATTTTTCTATAAATAGGGGCATATGTTATGTATTCAATGACACACTTAAGAATAGCAAAGATGTATACCTCAAATTCTCTCTCCCTCATTCTCTCTTATACATCAATTTTTATATTTTATTTTTATTTTCTACATGGTATCAAAGCCTTTGATTAGTGTCAGACTCAATTCTATAGACTATTTCTTTTAAAATTGTTTCGCTAACTTTACCTCTCACAAATTTTCTTATATCTTCCCTGTAGTCGAGTAACCTTCACGGCTAGAACATGAAGATCATCAGATGCATCATTTTCAGTGCCTACTTCAGGCGAGTTCTTCTCAATACCTACTTTATTGTTGGATTGTACAGCTAGCACTTGTCATAGTTCCTGCAATGAGGATTAGGGCACGGGAAAGGGGCTGGTCTGGCAGGCTGGGCTGGAGGCTTAAGTCAAATAGACAAATCTGGATTGTGGAAAATGGGCCTAGCCCATAAGTTTACTTCATCTTAGTTTAAGTCCATTTACTTTGCTTTGGCCCCTAAGGCCCAAAACTAGTTCTTGTTAATGTTTTTACTCTTTTATCCTTTTGTTTGTTAGTTATGAATATTTTCTATTGGCTTGTAATGGTACGCCCTGGGAGCATGTTCCCTATATAGTAGCGAGGACCATCTATGAAAGGTATCTGGAAAATTATTGTCTCTTTCTATTATTTCTCTCTTATTGTCTTCCCCCTTTTGGAGGTTCTCACTCTCTAAGTGAGCATATTTTCCCGTTGAGTGCAATTACATATGTGAGTGAGTGCAATTACATATGTGAGTTTGTGACATGAAGGACTAGCATCTCTAAAACAATCGACAAATTCACAATTCAAGACAACTAAGACTAAGATTTTGGCATTGAAAATGCAGCTTGATGTGGTTTTCCAATAGTTGGTAGCCCTCACAGTGGAGATGCAGAGAAGGAACCAAGATGCTTTTCATAGGGAGACATCCCAGGCGCCCCACCATTACCAGCGACGGGAGAAGTCTTTTGAACCTACTGGAGATGCATACCCAAGGTCAATAAGAATTGATTTCCCTAGTTTTAATGGTGAAAACCCTAATGGTTGGTTATATAAGGCCAATCACTTCTTCACCTTCTACAACACCCTACCATAGCACAAGTTTGAGGTATGCTTCCTTCCACATGGAAGGACAAGCATTAGTATGGTTTCAGGACCTAGAAGAGTCTAGAAATCTGAGCCACTGGGAAGAATTTACTAAGGCCTTATTAACTTGATTTGGACCAAGTTCTTACTATGATCCCTTGGAGGCCCTAACCCATCTCTAGCAGAGTGGTTATGTTGGGGAGTACAAATCTAATCCCCTTATCTAATTGTTTAAGGGGATTATCAGATTCTTATAAATTGAGTTACATTCTAAGTGGGTTGAGGGATGACATTAGATTACCAGTAAGAATGTTTAATCTTGATACCTTACTCATTGCCTATAGCCTTGCGAGAAAACAGGAAGAACACTTGGGGGTTACTAAGAGGTATTGGAAGGAATGACACCATCCTCTGAACCAGGGTTGCTAAAACCCCCAAACTTGGCCAATACAGCAAACCCTAAGGGCTTATCCAAAGCTCTTGTGCCAACTTAGAAGAATAGTCCAATACAAATGAAACAAAGAAGGATAAGGGGTTGTGCCACTACTATGATTCCAAGTGGAATCTAGGGCACAAGTGTTCTAGCCCAAAACTATTTTTAATTGAAGATGTAGAGGAAGCGGTGTTGGGAGAAGTTGAGGAAGAGGAAGAAGTACATAGTGAGGAAAAGATTGAAGTCAAACCTAAGGGTAGCCAACCTAAAATTTCGTTACATGCTATGGTGGATTCCCAGGGCCCCAAAACTATGAGAGCTCGTGGTAGGGTTGTGAACCAAGAAGTGACTGTTTTTATCGTTTCAGGAAGTACCCACAATTTCTTAGACCCCTTGGTCATTGAGAGAGCAAATATGATCATTAACAAGTCTAAGAAGGTGAGGGTCAGAGTTGCTAATGATAAATAAATTGTGAGTGAAGGTAAGTGTGCTGAGATGAAGTTCAGGGTGTAGGGCAAGATGTTTTCCACAGAGGTTCATGTACTGGTGCTAGTTGGATGTGACATGGTGTTAGGGGTTCAGTGGTTGAACCCCTGCCCCCGCTTGGGATTGGATGGTGACTGAAGTGTCAGGACATGTAATTCAAGGTTATATACCCCGTACATGACAGTTAATATGCAATGCACCTAACATATTTCTAACAATATGCAATAATCAGAGCAAAAATTCATAAAGATCTAAGTAAAATCATGAGCAATTTCAAAAGCGTGGTACCATTTAACTAAAATCCCAAAACATGATTGTTCAAAAGCTCCCAAAACATAGGCGGGTTTTAAAACCATATCTCTCCATACTAATCATTTTCATAAAGTTTAGTTTTTTCTTTCAAACTTCTACAAGGCTTTTCCTTTGAGCCTATTTTGTTTTGTCCTTGTTGAAGATTTTTTGCAACTCCTCAAATAACTTCAGTATTTCACTTTTGAATTGGTTGTCTGCCTCTAGCCTGTCCTCTAGCGATGGCTCTGCCGAGCACTCAGGGCTCTTTGGGGCCTCCTTAACTATCAGGGGATCCTACCTCTTGCGCTTTCCCATGTTCGGTCTCTAATCTTATTACAATTTCTACCATTCTAGGTGGGGAATGGTAGTGGAAACTACCATAGTGAGATTTGGAGAGATCTCAATAAAACATACAAGCAGATAATATCAACATATAAAGGCAAACTATGAGAATATATTCATGGACATGTACTTGACCCAACAACTTGACTTATGCATGTACATTTCAGAAATCGGTGACAATGAAATCTTTTAACAGAAAATCATGCTTGATTTTTCAAAGAAACATTTTTCTTCTTTTCATATTATACATTACTCATAGCCATATAGTCCTTGTAACATATAGGTAGAAACCTCACGGATCCCCTACACACCGTAGGCTCCCTGCTAGTTACCGCATCACTTTCTGACCCACTTGACTAGTGGTGACTATGTCAGAATTCTTATTATGTGGCAGTTCACACTTTGCCTTCACCGCATCCATCTTATGGCACTCACGAGCATTAGGTGCTACTCGCTCCGGAATCCTTTAGGAAAGACCCATTCGAGGCTTGTCGACTGTGCTTCGTTGATCTAGAGGTTACTAATTTCAATTTATGCACTCCAGATTGGACAAAGGAGTTCCACTAGAAAATTCTCTCATCCTAACATTTAGAGTCATGAAAAATGATGTAATGAAGTTTTCTTTACAAAACGATGCACATTCCAAAATGCATGTGACATGTACTTTGAAAACTCTTTTTTTTTTTTTTTTTCTTTTAAGAGGGCCTGATCATGCATATCACATTTGTAGCTTGAAAATATTAGATCAGACAATAAACTTATCATAAAACAACAATCGGTACATAGCACGTTGAGCAAAGACATTTTGATCGTGGCAAACTATATATGGCCAATTATCACAATGTCCATAGGCAACACATATAAACGTGGCAAAGACACGAAAAACCACATATAAAGCATTCGACAGTCAACAATTCCATAATCCAACTTGTTCGATAAAATGTAAAGTTCACACAATACATACGAACATTATCTAAAGATAGGTTAAAAGCTAATTTACAAATATCAGAAGAAATGAATACCAACGACAAGTGAGCTGTAAATATATTGTGCAAATCATTAGACTTGGTGAAATAACGAAACCCTAATCCGAGAGTGAGTGTGTGGCGTACTAGGTTTCATTCATACAACAGTAGAGTTGTTTTCTTATCTAGTGAAACTCTTCATGTGCTCGGCCTAGAAGGGTTTGCCCTAGGCTGAATGATGTTCATGCTCCTTTGACCATGGCTTGGTATTGGAAGTGTACTAGTGTGCACGGCATATGTGTGGTACGCATGCCATGTATGTGGTTAGCATGGCTGAAACTTCATGAGAAAAAAACCCTAATTTGGACCTAAATGGTAGTTGAAAGTCTCTCTTCCTTCCGTAGGTCTCTTGTTCACTTATGTTTTGCTAATGGTGGTTCAGTTTTTCTCTTGAGGAAAACTCTAGTTTTTCATAGTTTGACAATAATCCAAATGAAATCCTAAACACTCTAATCTTCTCCAAATCTCGAGATAGAGTGGTGTCTTTCTTCACCCAAACTGAACCCTTTCTTCCCAAGAGAACCCTTGTGAATGTGTGTGCTTTGAAGAAATGAATGTAATAAAGACTTAGTGGTTGTTATCGTGCAAATTCCCTTCAAACGTTGGCTCGTTGCTTCTCTTCTCCACTGTGTGGTTGGATGAATGGAGATGGTATGGGTGTGAGTAATGTTTGGTTGGAGAGAAACTGAAAGGAAAATGACTTGTTCTTCCTCTATGGTGGACGTGCTTGAGACAAAATGGAAGTGAGGAGCTCATTGCAAAATCACAAAATGACCTTTGGGTGACTTCTTTGAGAGGTGTAGGGCGCTGGCCCCTAAAATAAGTCCTTATATACTTTTCAATTTCCCACACACACACACACACACTCTCTCTCTCTCCTATCATCATTTCTGACATTGGAAACTCAAGAGTCTATGTGCATGATGCCATGTGGCATGCCCTTTCTCTCTTGTCTGAAACTTCCGACTTTCCCTCATGATCATTTCTTTCCTTTGGAAAACCAAAAGACTCTTCATCATGCATGAAAAGTTGAGCTTTCTTGCCCTAATTCCGAAACCCTAAAAGTCCCTTTGCATCCTCCTTTTGTGTCTAGGTTCGATGAACCTTCGAGGCATGTATGTCTTTTTACAAAAATCCTAAACCAAAACCTAGGGTTAGGTGTGTGCATGCTTGCCATGTGTCAAGTGATGTGTGTGTGTGTGTGTGTTTGTGGCCATAGCCTACCCTTTCTCTTCCTCTCTTCTTACAAAGATTCTTCTAGAACCTTGGGTGTGTGTGTGCTCCTTCCCCATGCAACCTTTCTCTTTCCTCATCGTTTCTTTCTTCTAGAAAATCTCCAACCTTAGTGCATGCGTGACACATGGGAAAGCTGTGGTTCGTTTCCCTTGGATAGGCATGAAGCCCTTGGCCGAATCCCTAAGGTCTCTTAGAGACTCGTGCTTGAGGCCATTGCTATCCCCCATGCGCCTCTTGCCTTTCTTCCATTTTCAACTCTAAGTTTGTTGTATCTTAGAGGTGGACTTGCATGTGAGATGTGTGGCATGTGGGTGGTTGAGTGGGGCTTGTGCCCTATGTATGCCAAACCTTTCATTCTCCTCCCTTTCTTTGGCTTCTTCTAGAAGCCTTCATGCATGGTTATCAAGTGGAAACTTTGTTCTAACCAAGAGTGCCCCTTACCCAGGTCTAAAATGATGAGATTTCTAGGAAAGCATAAGATAGTCTTCCTTCTCCCAAGTAGGCGCCATCATGCCCTAAATCCTAGTTAGGGTGTTTTTTTCATAGCCCTTGGGTCTTTAGTGGTCGACCCTCACTAGCCCATGATGGGCCTCCTAGTGGGGCTTGTGTGCCCTTTCTCTTAAGATGGGCAAGGCCTTTGCTGCAACTCACAATTCCTTCCATGCTAAAATTTGGACAATATCTAAGTGGGCTAAGACTAAGAAAATAAAATGGCATGTAAGGACTCAGCAAAAGTCCGGGTCGTCACAGTTGGGGCCAATTCCATGGGACTCTGGGAATCTATCTATGAAGTTCCAGTGTAATGGCAGGACAATAAGTCTTAAAGGACTTAACCCCAATGCCCAAATTAAAAAAGGGAATCCCAACCAGAACAAGAAGTTGGAAAAAAAGGGGTTGCTACTTCAGTTAATAGAAGAGGAAAAGAACTCGTGGCCTGAAAACCTACCCTAACCCCTCTTGACCCTATTAAACCAATATAGTGATGTGTCTGCTGAACCAAAAGGCTTGCCCCCAAACCAAAACCATGATCATGCAATTACCCAACTGCCTATCACACCCCCAGTTTATGTAAGACCCTATAAATACCCTTATTTTTGAAAGGATGAAATAGAGAAGATTGTGAGGGAGCTATTGAGTACTGAGTAACTCAACCTAGCCAAAGCCCTGACTTATCTCCTGTTTTACTAGTAAGAAAGGTTGCTAGATCTTGGAGGATGTGTATGGATTATAGAGCTTTAAATAAGGTGGTTTTGAAGGACAAGTACCCCATCTCGGTTGTGGAAGAGCTAGTGGATCAACTTAATGAGGCAGATGGTTTTCTAAATTGGATTTATGCTCTGGTTATCACCAAATCAGAGTAATGGCTGAAGATATTCCTAAAACTGCCTTCATAACTCATGAAGGCTACTACGAGCTTTTGGTTATGCCATTTAGGCTATCCAATGCCCCATCCACCTTCCAAAGTCTCATGAATGAGATTTTTAAACCATACCTAAGGAAATTTATTTTGGTATGTTTTGATGATATATTAATCTATAGTCATACAGTTGAGGACCATTTTCTGCATTTACAAACTACTCTGGAAATTTTGAGGCAGCACCATCTGTTGGGCAAACCTTCTAAATGTAAGTTTACCAATAGGGAAGTGGCCTCCCTTGAGCACCTAATCTTAGCTGAGGGGGTGAGGGGAGACCCTGAAAAAGTTAATCAAGGGGTATGGGGTCCTTAAGGGGATTTTTGGGCCTAACTAGATACTACAAGAGGTTTATCAAGGGATATGGGAGCATTGCTAGGCCTCTCACTGCTTTGCTAAAAAGGAACTAGTTTGTATGGACTCAAGAAGCCAATGAGGCATTATGTGAACTAAAGAAGGCCGTTATGAGCCCACCAGTACTAATATTGCTTGAGTTTTCTTTACCTTTCACAATAGAATGTGATGCCTTGGGAACAGCCATAGGGGTTGTGTTAATGCAAAAAAATAGGCCAATTGCATACTACAGCCAAGGCCCTAAAGGGTAGAATTTTGGGCTCAAGGTAGGCCACTTCCCTCAAGCCATTTTTCATAGGTAGCTTTATGCCATGAAAACTAGACATACTATGAAAAATAGCTTTATGCTCTAGTGGCCACTATATAAAAATGGAGACCCTATCTCCTTGGGCCATCTTTCATAGTGAGAACATATCACCAAAGTTTGAAGTACTTACTTGAGTAGAAGGTAGGAACCCCTCTATAGTAGAAGTGGATTTCTAAACTTTTAGGATATGACCTAAAGGTGCAATTTAAGAAGGGAAATGAGAACAAAGTGGTTGATGCTTTGTCCAGGAGGGATGAGAACATTGGTCCAAAAAATGAAGTTAGCATCTTAGCTATGTCCCTTTCAACCATAGAATCGTGGGATAGGATTAAGGCAGAGTATGACAATGATCCCTACACTTCCAATTTAGTCACTCAGCAACTAGAGAGTACTTAGGATTGTTCATCCGACCCGAACCGACCAGAAAATTGCACTTTCACAATGACCCGAAAATGCAAGCTTTTGAACAGATAATTTCAAATCATGCATATTAACCAAATTTATTTATTTTTATATAAGAGCCGGAACCACCTGTCCATTAGCGGCCCCGTCCCAATTTTATTAATCAACCTCACTTATGGCGGAGGAAAACCGTTGTAACAAAACTGACACTCAGGATACAGACCATCCCTTGTATCTAAACCAAAACCCAACAACAAACTACAAAACCAACTAAAAGTACAGACCCATACTAGCAAAACGAAAACTGGAAAAAAGAAAACAAAAAAACCTGCTTAAACCCGCAAATACAATACCGATCCCCGAACCATGCCACAAGACTCATCTCCGCACGGAACGAAAACTCCGCACGGAACGAAACCCAGAAACATTCACAAGACTCATCTATCTGTTTCGCCTAACAGAAGGAAGACCCCATTTATCAACTCTAACCAACCCCCGAAACAGAGGAGAAACTTCCCCCATGCTCTGCCATACCACATCATCATCAGTTGCCCCCCTTTTAGCTAACCAATCCGCAGCCCCATTTCCTTCCCTATGAATGTGCATAAACCGTATATCCATATTAATGCTCTGAAATAGCAGTTCCTCCCAATAATCCTCCAAATACCAGCTACCACAGCGTTTATTATCTAACCATGCCAGAACCACTTTCGAATCCATTTCAACATCTACTGCACTAAAATTCAAATTCTTACAATGTTTGACACCCTCCACTAGAGCTCTCAACTCTGCATAATTACTAGTACCATAACCAATGTTCTTTGAAAATGCTAACAACAGATTCCCATGTGTATCCCGGATCACACCTCCTGCCCCTGCCACACCTGGATTCCCAAGACTACTTCCATCCATGTTGAGCTTCACACGACCTGGCTCCGGCTTAGACCAAGCTATGTAATCATTTTTTTGATTTTTGATTGGAAGTTGCTGTAAATTAAAACAATTAAGAATGTAAAGGTCAATCTTATTAAATTTCTTAGGCTTTGAAAACCCTTGACAAATAATGCCCACCCATTGTTTGATAGATTGCCACACAACTTGACCAGATTCAATTTTCCCTTCCATACGGGCTTTACATCTCCTTGTCCAAAGCCTCCACGAAATCACAGTAGGTAATATACCCAAAATGACTCCAGAATGCGTTGCATTAGAAGCTCTCCTAAACCAACTTAGACATGTTTCATACCAGGTCCTTCCAATAGGTAGCCCAAGCATAACTCCAATTTTCTTCCAGATTTCGGCATCCTCTTCACCAGCAAATAAAACATGGTTTAAATCCTCATAATTTCCTTGAATACAACAATTACATCTTGAGACTAAAGGAATACCAATTCTTCGAATTTTATCATCCACGGCCAAAGCTCCATGCCAAGCCTTCCACATAAATACCGAAAATTTTTTTTGGAAGAATGCTATTCCAAATCCACTTATTCCCCTCAAAATTCTGACCTCTAACACGAACACAATCCCAAGCTGATGTTGTTGAAAACTTTCCACTTTCACTAGGAGTCCAAATTAACAAATCACTGCCTTCTTTGCAATTTGCAAAAACCTCTAATACCCTCTTTGCAGCTTCAGACCCGACAAGCCTCTCTAACCTCTCCATATCCCATCCTCTATCCAATATACAATTTTTTATCTTCAAAAGAGGTTGCTCACTTACCAAAACATTATCAGCAAGAGGCCCCTGATCCAACCATTTATCATACCAAAATAATACATTTCCTTCTCGAATTTTCCATTTAGATTTACTCAAAATTGTAGGAATGTTTCTAACAATCATCCGCCAAAAACTTGTCCCCTTTTTAGAATCCAACAACATCAAAGGTTTATTCCCCACATATTTTGATCGAAAAAAATTTGTCCAAAGCGAATCTTCATGTATCAATTTCCAGGCAAGCTTTAAATGAAGAGCCCTTTGCATATCATCAAACGATCTAATACTTAAACCTCCTTCTTCTAATGGCAAACAAATATTCCTCCAAGCAACCCATTTTTTCTTACCCTTTCCATCCTTTTCTCCCCAAAAGAAAGCACTCATTAACCGATTTAAAGATGAAATAATTAACTTTGGAACTTGTAAAATTGCTAGTTGATGCAACGCCATACTAGCCAAAACATGTCTCAATAAAATCACTCGGCCCCCTGCTGAAAGTACTTTCATTTTCCAACCACTAATTTTTCTTTTAACCTTGTTCTCCAACTCTTCCAAATCACTAATTTTCATTCTCCCCGACACAATAGGCACCCCCAAATATTTAAAAGGAAACTTACCTTCTGAAAATCCTGTCAATCTTTTAAGATTCCTTCTTCTAGCCATCGAAAGTTTTTTCGAAAAATACATAGCAGTTTTCTCTTTATTAATCAATTGACCAGACCACTTTTCATATGTATTCAAAATATTTAGAAGACACCGAATTGATCGACAACCACCATTAGTGAAAATAACCACATCATCCGCATACATTAGATGAGATACTAAAATCGTACCTCTAGGTTGAGAAAAATGGCCAAAACTTTTTTCTTCCACTTTTTGTTTTATAAGACGAGACAGAACCTCCTGTAAAATAATAAACAAATAAGGCGACAAAGGATCACCTTGCCTCAATCCTCTACCACCTTTAAAAAAACCTTTTGTAGTACCATTCATTAAAATCGAGTACTAAGGCGTAGTAATACACTCCTTAATAAGACCACAAACAGCAGAAGAAAACCCAAAAGATTGAAGTACCTTCAATAGAAAATCCCACTCAACACGATCATAAGCTTTAGCCATATCAAGCTTCAATACCACGTTACCCCCATGAATTTTTTTATTAATAGAATGAACCATTTCTTGTGTTAAACTAATGTTCTCAAAAATACTTCTTCCAGGAATAAACGCACCTTGCTCAACAGAAATAATTTTATGAAGCAAAACAGCCAAACGGTTTACAATCACTTTAGAGCAAATTTTATAAAACACCGAACAAAGACTAATTGGTCTAAATTTATCAAACCCATTAGGCTTATCCATCTTAGGAATTAAGACCACAAAAGACGACGAGTAAAATCTCGACCATTTACCACCTCTAAAAAACTCTTCCACCGCTGCCATAATATCCATCTTAATAATTTCCCAGACACTCTTAAAAAAATCGGAACCAAAACCATCCGGCCCTGGCGCACTATTAGAAGGAATGGAATCCAGAGCAGTTTTCACTTCATTAATCGAAGGAATAGCCCCAAGAATCGCATTATCCTCCAAAGAAATAACAGGCGAAATAATATGCGTTAAATCTGGTAAACTATCATGCCTATCAGATTGTAAAAAATTTGAAAAATAATTGACAGCACTTAAATGGATCTCCTCAGGAGATCCCAAATAAGTCCCATCTTGTAAACTCATGTCCGAGACTTTTTGTTTCCGTTTATAAGACAAAATCGCATGAAAGAAAGATAAATTTTGGTCCCCCTCCGCCCGCCATTTAATTTTAGCCAATTGAGCCAATCTAATTTCTTCCCTTCGACGCCAACTAGCTAACTCCATATTGGTACTAACAAGATCCTGTTCTATCGCCGGATTCCAATCTTGTTGTAAAGCAAATTCCAAATCCTCAATTTTATTTTCTAACCCCTGAATATGAGCTTCAGTTCTACCAAAGATACACTTATTCCATTCACGTAAAGAACCTCTCAATTTTTTAAGCTTCAAAGCCAGCTTCAGAAGACCAAAACCACCCACCTCCTCTGTCCAAATCCTACCCACAAACTGCTGAAAGTCTGGATGCTCAATCCACATCTGCTGAAACTGAAATGGAGAATGTCCATACTTAAAAAGATCGGACTGAAATTGCATAAACATAGGCGAATGATCAGAAGTTGATCTCGATAAATAATAATTATTCATATTTGGAAATTTAGTCAAGCAGCTGGCATTAACTAAACCTCTATCCAATTTTGCCCAGCTACGAGCTAACCCTCTTTGGCCATTACACCAAGAAAATCTTCTACCCGACGACTTCATATCTATTAAACCACAATTATCAATCCAATTATTAAAATCCTCCATAGCCCTTCTCGGACGTGATCTACCACCTCTACGCTCCGAGTCTTCCCTTATAATATTAAAATCCCCTACAACAATACAAGGTTCATTACCTATCAGTTGACCATTGAGAGACTCCCACAATTCTCTCCTCTCACCCAAATTACATTTTGCATAAACAAAACAACAAATAACTGCGTTATTTCCCACTCCAACGCGAATTAAAATATATTGTTCTTTGCAAATAATCGGCTGAACTGAAATATCATCATGCCAAAACACCCAAATCTTACCAGACTCCCCCTCATTTATAATAAACTTATCCATATGAAGAAACCGAGCAACCTCCTGCGCCTTATCCGATGAAGCAAAAGGTTCCATTAACGCAACAATTTTCGGATTTAATTTCCTAACCAAACTTTTTAAACGACCTCTAGAAGTTCCAAATCCTCTAATATTCCATGATAAAATAGGACCAATCATAAAGAAAATTTATTTGGCCGAGAACTTACCCGATTCGAACTTCGAACTTTTTGAAATATTTTCCTCGTTCCTTTTCGCTTAACATTCGCTCCCTCATTATCCGAAGCATAGTCTTTTTGTTTCGAAAAATGTTCCACGTTAAGCTCCGTATCTGGTTCAGAAACTGTATCCTCCATACATTCAGTATTCTCCTCAGGTATTTTTCGTAGCTCCGAATCAGAAACTATCGGCTCTAATGCCTTTTCAAAAATCAAATTACTATCCAAATTTTCTGTATCAACAACCCCAGCAAACCTCTCTACCATCAACCCCTCCCCTGCCAGCTTCACCAATTCATTCATTTTTAATCCCTCTGTTTCTTCATCTACTATCTCCTCTACATGATAATCCTTACCAGATAATTCATTTTCTTCACTCAACCTAACATCCATTTCTTGACCCTTCAACTTATCCATAGCTTCCCCCTCCTTTTCACCCATTTCTTGATCACCATAATCCCGAGTTTGATCCTGCGACAAAATTATTTTATCCGTATCTCCTTGATCCATTCCTGCTTCCATCATCATCACTCCCTTACCTTTATCCAACTCAACATTATTTTCCACTTGAATCTCTGTTTTTTTTTTCTTCCGAATCTTTTACATTCTTTCGTATCCAAATCTTTTCTCCATCACTCCGATTATGCAATTTACAAGTACGAGCAATGTACCCTTGAATTTTACAATGATTACAAAATGCTGGAAGCGTCTCATAAATGATTTCTTGCTTGCGGCCCGATCCAGGCATCCCAATCCAGAAATAAGAAATTGGTTCTTTTGATGCATCCATCTCCAAACATAAACGAGCTCCATCCGTGCGAGTTGCACATTTGGTTGTATTATCTCTTCTAATGAACTTACCAATCGGAGCAGTTAAAATCTTAAGAAAAGATTCATGATAGAAATTTGGAGGAAGCCCCGGCAGCACAATCCAAACTGGGACCAAAGACGGTTCCTCATCTTCATTAAACTCTGGAGTCCAGTGAAAAACACGATACTGAATCCCATTTATTTCACAAGATTCACGAGATATTGCTTTGATGAAATCTTGCTCATTAGTCATTCGAGTGAAAACATTTCTTGATCTCCGCATAGCTGTAACCATCGGCATGCAAGATAATCCCCAGCGGAGATGTATAAACGACCGGATCACATCCAACGAAGGTCTCTGTCTTATAAACTTCAGCACAATAGAGAACCGAAAAGGTTCCGCAGATCGAGCAATTTCCTCCTTGGTGAACTGAAAACACATTTCGCCATCCACGTACTTTGGCCCACGATGAGACACCAATAATTCTGGAAGTGGTTGCGGAACCACAGATACCTTATCAGCAAAGGAACGTCGACCAGAATCCTTGGCCGCCATGGCCCCCTTCGGGAGACCACGAAGCCTATCTCTCGTCAACTGCTCAAATTCTTGAAGCAATCTTGGAATAATAGAGAATTGTACGTGGAATACTCTTTAACCAAATTTATGTTTTGAATAGAATTCTAATAAAAATGGGTTTGTCAATTCAATTTTCATGTTAAGCGGTCTTCTAGTATCTAGAGGAGGATATTGAAACACTGTAGAGATTCAAAGAAATGCAAAATTTACGTATATTGGGGTTTAACACTCTTTCTCTGCTTTGATTCAATCCTTGCCAGATGCTTTGATTTGTATGACCTCTAGGAAATCTTTTGATTTGATTTGATTTTCATGATTGATATTATTTTGACAACCTGTAAAAAAACATAAAAGGATATGCTTGCATGCATAATTACTACTGAGTGATAAAGTAATAGAGTCCTGGTTATAGTGATAGAGTCTTAGGTACAATGATAGAGTTCTAGGTGCATTATGCTTGCTGTATACAAGGATTATGACAAAATATTTTACCCTTATGTTTGAAAAAGATTTCTTCCTTAATTTGTAGTTGTCCTTGCAACTCTCTTGATTGATCATAGACTCATGGATACAGAGGAACAAGGTAAATGCAGAGCTCTGTAGGCTGCAAAAGCTTGGATCCTTGGTCAAGTAGAAGGTTCAAGACGAGCATCCACCAAACTGTATTCTGTAACTAAGAAACTTAAGGAAAGAAAAATGCTTGACAACGTGAAATACCTTATAAGTTCAGTCGGAGTGAGTGGCTATGAATCCAAGTCCACTGCCGAGCAAGTCAATAAAAGCAACTCTAATTTGCACCCCGTCACAGCCATTATCATAGGTAATCATTTTGTACATCCCACATTCATGGCCTTCAAATCATCACAACTGGTTTGAACCTATTTGCATTTAGCGTGTGGTTTTTCTGATTTTTTTGGCTTCAACTTTTTCCACAGGCTCTACGTGAGGGATCAGAGCAGAGAAGGCTCGTGTTCAGGCTAGTGAGGGTCGTTTTCCTATTCGAGTATCGGATAATTATCTAACTCAAATCGATCAAGACTGGAAATAAATCGGATATTTTTTATTTTGATTTTCTTTATTTCGGGTCAGTTATTTCAGATTGGCATGGTCAGAAAATTTAGGTCAGGTCAGGCATGCAGGTTAAATGTACAGTCCTAAGGGTACTCTAACTTAGAAATCCTCTAGTAAAGGGGGTTTGATCTTGTATAAATAGAGGGTGGTGGTACCTAATGCTGGAGATCTCAAGGTGAAGTTATTGCAGTAGTTCCACAACAGCCTAGTGGGAGGCCATTCTAGTTATAAAAAAACAAAACATAGGGTGAAAAGGGAATTGTTTTGGCCTAGACTAAAAGTAGATGTCAAGAGGTTCATTAGGGAATGCAAGATCTGCCAGAGTGTGAAAGCAGATCAGACTAAACCTAGTGGACTTTGCAGCCCCTTCCTATCCCTTCACTACCATGGACCCACATCACCATAGATTTTGTGGAGGGACTGCCTATATCTCAAGGGTACAACAACCTATGAGTAGTGGTGGACAGGCTCATGAAATACGCCTACTTTATACCCCTGACTTATCCTTTCACGGTTAAGATTGTGGCCCAATTATTCATCAAACATATTCTTAAACTACATGGAATGATTCATTCCATAGTTTCAGACTGAGGAAGCACATTCACTAGCCTCTTTTGGCAGGAGCTTTTCATATCACAGGGGACCCAATTAGACCTCAGCACCTCTTACCATCCTCAGACTGATGGTTAGACTAAGGCCATAAATAAAAGTGTTGATAATTATTTGAGGAGTTTTGTAAGGAACAAGCCCAAGGGGTTGGCTCAATGGATCCTGTGGGCTGAATGGTGGTACAACACCTCACAACATCCATCTACCCAATTAACCCTATTTGAGGCCCTATATGGCTACCCACTGCCACGACTAACACCTTATACACCGAGAACTACCAAAGTTGAAGTAGTAGAGAAGAGTTTCCATACCAAAGATCAAATCCTCCAACTGCTAAGGCACAATTTAACAAGGGCTCAAGAACACACGAAAAGATATGCAAACATCAAGAGAAAGGAGTAAACTTTTAAAGTGGGGGAGTGGGTTTACCTCCAATTGCAACTGTATCAACAACTTTCTATTACCTACCGCAGGAATTTGATACCTACCCCTATTACTTTGAGCCATTCCAGATCACTCATCATGTAGGGGCGGTGGCTTATTGTCTACAACTACCACCAACATTTTTTATTCACCTTGTATTCCATGTATCAAAGCTGAAAATGAAGGTTGGATAATAAGTGAATGTGCTCCCAACGCTTCCACCCATGGATTTTGAAGAAATTTTAAAGTCTAAACCTGAGGAGATGTTGTCGAGAAGGGTGAGGAAGTGGCACAATCAACCACTGGTGGAGGTTTTGGTCCGTAGGCAGGGACAACAAGAGGAAGACGCAAAGTGGGAACCCTTTGCTCTAATGAAAAAGGCTTACCCACACCTTGCGGGAAAGGTGTTCTAACGTAGGGGCTATGTCATAGTTCGTGCGATGAGGATTAGGGCATGGGGAGGGGGATAGTTTGGCAGAGTGGGCTGGAGGTTTAGGTCAGATAGACAACTCTGAATCATGGGAAATGGGTCTAGCCCATAAGTTGAGTTCATCTTAGTTCAAGTCCATTTACTTTACTTTGCTTTGGCCCCTGAGGCCCTAAACTAGTTCTTGTTAATGTTTTTACTTGATTATCCTTTTGTTTGTTAGTTACGAATATTTCCTATTGGCTTGTAACGGTACGCCTCGAGAGCATGTTCCCTATATATTAGTGCAGACCATCTTGGAAAAGGCATCTGAAAAATTATTGTCCCCTTTTTGTTATTTTTCTCTTGTCTTCTTCCCTCCTTTTGGAGGTTCTCACCCTCTAAGTGAGCATATTCTCCTGTTGAGTGCAATTACAAATGTCAGTGTGTGACAGTACTTTCAACCTTTTGAGGATATTGTCAAATTGTGTGGTATCAAATGCCCAATTTTTTTTCTTCACTTATTTGATCTTCGCATATATATACACACACACACACACACACAGAGTGAGAGAAAGAGAGAGAGAGAGAGAGAGACGGCTTTGGATCGTCGGCTTAAGGCGAAGAACGACTTGACACTAGGCATGGCCTCTCCTGAAGCTCCCTTTGCTTTGTCTACATTGCCATCTAGCTTTTACCTCTCACAAAATCTTCTCATTGTTGTTGCCATTTTGATCTTATTCCACTCCAACGCAAGGTAATTTTTCTGGTGTCATTTTCCGGCAAGCTTGTAGCCGCTTGGTGCTCTCCAACCTTCAACGTTGCTCATTCTAAAACCAAATTTCATAATAAAGTTCATATGGTACAAATAATCCAATCTATGAAAGTCCGATCTCATACCCGTCACATCCATGCATCTGGAGTATCCTTACTAGCTGTGAGTCTTCTCTTCTTTTAATTGGGTTTCAACCTTCTAATTTTGGTCCTATAGGTGACTATGGCTACATATAGCTCATTGTTGGCCATAGCTCCATATTTGATGCTGCAATATCCAGTCACTTTGTCGCTAACACCATTTTCATCATCTCATCAGCAATCAATCAATGAATATGAATGTTACACGCAAATTTCAAACACTAGATTTCAAAGTTCTTCATCCTAAGCTTGAGGGGATGTTAGAATATCAATATTATGTTAAAAATTCTAGTATGTATGGTAATATAACTTATTCTCTACTATATTTAGTTTATTGTGTAAATCAACCAATACCAATTAGTTTAATTGATTTTATTGTATTTTCATTATTTCTCTAGCCTCATTGTCATATATTATGCATTCAAGAACATACTTGAGAATAGCAAAGACATAGACCTCAAATTATCTCTCCCTCATTCTCTCTTCTCTATCTCTTTTTCTATTTTATTTTTATGTTTTACAGGTGCTACTTTAGAACAACAAATTTGAGGGTTTCATTAATGTATCTTGAGAACAATTTTGTCAATACTCTATAGGACATTGAAAGTGAACAAAATATATTCTAAAAGAAAGCGTTGTTACGATCGAATCTTGGAGTCCAATTTTTTTTTTTTTTTTTCTGCTTAATTTTTTCTTATTTTCATTATATTTGTTAACAATATTTAAGAAATAAGAAAGAAAGTTAAGAAATTGCTAGTCTTATTTGAGTTGACCACAACAAACTGAAAATTAAAAACTTGCGATACACAAACTAATAATGAAGAGAATCATAAATGCAAAACTAGCTATTGATTTATTTTTTGCTTAACATCCCAATACAATATTATGCACATGTTTAACAGATAAGTCACGCATCAATATGAAAAAAATGAATATGAAAATAGATATTCTATTCTTAAACCGCTATGAAGAACACATCATCTATATGATTTAAATGTTAAAATTTAATTTGTAAAATTTAAAATTAATCTTCTAAATAAAAATTTTTCATATAAACATTTTAATATATGTATTCTACATACCGATTTGAGAATAAAACTTCTCATTTGAGAAAGTGTACAAAGGTACGTACAACTAAACTCTTCAAGGTATTGCTGAAAATATAGATTTAAAGAGACGAACTCTTGAAACGTCTTTACTTGGATTTTTTAATAGATCAAACATGTTATATATATATAAATATATATATATATATATTTATATTTATATACTTTTTAATGAAACATATTAAATTATTTTCATCCATTAAATAGATATTTTAAAACTAATTGTTTTTTAAATAGTGTTAAAGGAATGAGAAATGCATGGGATCCCAATTTTGAATCGAGCATTTCTTCCCAAACTTTTTTTTTTAGATAATTAAATAAGTATTTTTTTTTAGGATGCTGTAAATTTTATTTTAAATATTTTAGAATGTAAGAAAATACATGAAAAAAAAAACATTTAACGTGGCAGTGTGATCGGTAGCTCTAGCACTAGAATCTTGGTAAACTATTGATAATGATGACGGCCGCCCTTTCAATTGACCAATAATTCACCGATCAGACAACTTCTGATCTTTCATTTCTAGAAGAGAAAGAAAACGAAAATCTCTACCAAACACGCCAGACTTACTATCGACTGATATTTGTCATCATAAAATATAGAAATTTATTATATATTAATTATTATTCACTTTTATATCCAAAACTTATAATCTTTTCATAAAATATAGAAATATTTTTTATAAAATATAGAATATAAAGTGATAAATAGTGATTAATAAAAAGAATTTTTTTAAAATATAATAATTTTATATTTTTTTAAAAATATATATAATTTATATTAAAAAATTAATTTTTTAATATTAAATTCTACTATTTTTTAAAAGGCTTGCACCACCTATGTATTGTATACAGTAACTCAAAGAATAATGCTAAAAAAATCTCCAAATGCACAAACGTCATTTTATAAAAAATGGGATCACCATAAAAGAAAAAAGTAAAATTTTCACACTTTTTATGTTAGTGCCCACTTTGTTAAGAAGGTTTGCGCAATATTTATATATTTTAAACTTGTATATATCATTATGGTTATGAATATTTGATAATTTTCTTTTTGAGTAATGTTAAGTATAAATTTTAAATAAATAAGACTCGCCCACGTATTTTGTAAATAAATAAGTCCCAAAAAAGATAATTTGTTTTACACTTTTTAATGATAGAATTCTTTTGTATATAAAAAAAATTGTGCATGTGGCTTGTTTATTGAGGATGTAAAAATCGAGAAATAATATTTATAGTTTTAAAGTGTATAAATTTTGTGAACTCTTTTTAAAAAATATAGATAAATATAAAATTTACATGAAAAAATTAATTTTTTAATAATAAATTTTATTTTTTCTAAAGAAAATAGATAAAATTTACACACTCTAAAACTATATCTAATATTAACTATAAAAATCTTTAGTCTTTTCTAAATTTTGATAGAAATACGATGAGCTGGACCAATAATGGGCTCCATTTTTGTTGGCGCGTTTTTATATGACCGAGACTAGAACACTCACTCTGTTATATTTGAATGGAATAAATATATATTCTTTGCGGTCAGCTTACGTTCTAATATTTGACCCTATCTAGTCTGTTTGGTCATAGGGAGAGCGCACTATAAGAGTCATGCACTGTTTATTATAGTGAATTAATCATTTGTATTTTTGCGAATTAAGTCAACGGTCTAAACGTCCCCTCTCATCAATAGAATCACCCTAGACAACGATCTTAAAACTCCCCAGTACTATTCAGTCTGAATTCATTTCTTCCTTTCTTTCTTCGATCCCCGATCACCAGCAAATTTCACAGATCATTTGCAAGGGACGTTCCAGGTTTTCCCATCCGATGAAATCCAAGTCCGAGTGTTTGGTATTAATTGTCTTGGTCTCAATTACCTTCTGTGCCGACGTAGCCGAATCCAAATGCAGTAACCAATGTGATCATCATCTAGCTTTAGCTTCGTACTACGTGTCTGAGGGCACAAATCTCACGTTTATAGCTACGCTTTTGCAATCTACTCTTAATATTAACGCCGACACTATTCTGAGTTACAACAAGCAAAAGATACCCAACAAAAAGGGTACCCAATTGCAGAATATAACAATCAATGTTCCGTTCCCATGTGAATGTATCGAAGACGAATTTCTGGGTTACATTTTTAACTACTCACTTCAATCTGGGGACTACTACAAGAAGGTGGCACGCAAATGGTATGCGAACCTGACAACAATCGATTTGCTGCTGAAATTTAATACCTACGACCCCGGTATGCTACCCGACTATGGGACGTTGAACGTGCCGGTGACATGCTCGTGCGGTAACAGCGAGGTTTCGGAGGATTTCGGGTTGTTTATTACGTATCCGCTTCGGCCGGGTGACACACTGGAATCGGTTACGGCGGAGACGGGGCTTAATACAAGTTATACAACCTTGCTGCAGAGTTACAACCCGGGTGTGAATTTCAGCCAAGGGAGTGGCGTGGGGTATATTCCAGGCAAAGGTAACGCGCGCGTACAATTTTGTTGTGTTTTTGTATCCGAGGTACTTAACGATTACATGATCTTACTCAGATTGATCTCAGTTGAAGCATATATATATATATCTATATTTGTTCGAGTTTCAATCGAATTAAACAAGTAGATCTTCGAATCTGTTTTTGTAGTTTGAATGCTAGGGAACACTTCTAGCTAGCTAGATTATGATAGAGAAATTATACATCTTTTGAGATCATTTCTGCACAAAGAATTTTTGAAGAGTGGTGGACCAAGGTTCAGAGCAGATCAGGGTTGAGGGGTTGAGAACTTGACCGGGAGAAAGTTTCATGAATTAGATATATAGTTGGTCTTTTTATAATTTTTTTTTACAAATGATTTCATTGAATTTCAAGTATCAAGAGTACTATAGTTTCTGAGGGCTATGATCGATTTCCATTAACTTGCCTTTTATTTTTTCTTTCTCGATTTATTTGCAGATCAAAATGGTACTTATCCAACTCTGCCCTCAAGGTACGTAGCTTGTATAAATTTGATCTTCATACTAAAGGAAAAGGCTATATTTACTTCTAATATTGTAGTTTGTCTTATATTTACAAGTTGTACTTAATTTGTTGTGGTTTCCTCCCTTAATTTGCAGCTCAAACGGTTCGATCCTCTCCCACATTCAGTTGGTTTTACAAGGATTATGTATATAACTTTGACATTTGAGACATCATGTCTCAGATATTAAAGTACAGAGGCTAGTGGTACTAATTTTAAAGCTTAACATGATTTGCTAATTAACTATAAGCATGCAGGATTAGCGAGAGGAGTTATTGCTGGTGCAGCTATTGGAGGAGTAGCTGGTTTTTTGTTATTCGCTGCTTGCATATATCTCGGATGTCACCTTATAAAGAAGAAGCTGGATCCGGAGGCGAAGTTGCCTTTGGCATCATCTAAAGATCATCTATCTACTCCGAATGGGCATGGTATATATAATAAAACATTGATTTTTTCACGTGATTCCAATCATCCCTTACTTTTATTCAAAAAAGGATACTGCATGCAGCTTGGTTATCATAAAGGAAAACACTCTAGACACTAGACACGGAGTGATTTCATAAAAATAATCCTACAAACTGACGTGGTTTAATATAAAAGAGTAATTCGTACGTGCATCTTCTTAGGAAATATTTTTAAACTAAGGCTTCATATTCCTTAGAGATGGCTAAGTGTAAGTCGATGACAAATGTCAGTCTTCCGAGGAATGCAATAGATTTTTTTAGGAGAGTTGGGAAAATTAATGACAATATTCTCACTAGCTAGTGTCAAAACTCCGGCCGATATATCTTTGTGTTTTGCAAAATAGTCTGCCAAAAATATAACCTATAAGGAAATCTCATTTAATTAAGCAGTGATACTGAAAAATGCTTTGAACTCATGTTTATATATATGCAATCGTAGTGAGCATTAATGAAATTGGATATATATATGGAGATTAGAGTACACAAGCTCACTACTGCTTATTGGTTTTCCTTTTCCCTTCTACTTTGATTTAGGGCCAGGAAGTACCTTAAACGTCAAGGATGAGGAATATTCAACTAGTAATCGGCCTCCTTCTGCTGGTCCGCCTTCGGCTTCAGGTCTTGAAGGCATAACTGTGGGCATATCGGTAGAGTTCTCATATGAAGAACTTGCTACTGCTACCGATAACTTCAGTTTGGCTAATAAGATCGGTAAAGGTGGCTCTGGGTCTTTTTATTATGCAGAGCTGGGAGGCGAGGTAATTAATTTGTAGCTACATATATCTATATATATATATATATTCATAAATCACGTTAGGTAAATTGCACATTAATTATGCATGGAATTAGTTTTGCGCATTATGTAATTTTCTTGATGCCATTTGTGATCAAGCGTTGTAGTCATGCATGCATGTAGGGCTTATATTAAATGATACTGTTGGGAATTGCAAGGTGATATTTAGATAAATGGGTAAGTTGTGAAAAAAGGCTAGAGGAATTAGGAAGACTTCTATGGTTGAGTTCTTCCGAAGATTGTTGAAAATACAGATATTTTTTTTGGTTTATTTTATTGGCTTGCCATACAAAGCACCCTACATTAATAATGGGTATAAATATATTTATTTATTTATATATATATAGGGGAAGTAGATATATAATACATGATTCTAGAACTAACCCTTACAACTTCTTAGACACAATAAATAAATTAGATATATGCATGGTTTGTGGTTCAAGTTGGTTCAATGGTCTGTGGCTACCATACAATGAACATGACTATTTTTAGAATCAATTCTTCTACGTACAACCAGCATAAGAAACCGTGAGGGAATCGACTTACCACATCAATTGATATAACATGAGCTGAAAAACAAAAGAAATAACAGGTTCTTCCTATAGTTAAAAACATCAAGTCCACTGTAGTTATCCTCAACTCATTTCAAAAACACAAAACAACAAACATAAGAAATAGCACGAGCTAAAGAAATAAGACAGATCTTCGTCTTTGTGTAGGAGAATAAACAAAGAGAGTGGTCGTCGACGTGGGTAGGAGAAAAGAAGCAGAGAGAGGTCTTGTATATAGAACTCTTGAAGTTAAAGGTCTTTTCAACCAAAAATATCTAACAAAATAACACTGAAGATTGAACTAACCATAATTTGAAATAAGACCAATGCGACCCAAATCAACTACATAACAGGTTCTAAAACTGCCAGTTCTAAAACTGCCACTCAAGATGAAGCACGACTGCGTAGAGCTTGAGACTTCTTAGACTTGCTAGTTGCCAACTGGATCTTGGGCTCTTTCTTCACAGGTTCTTCCTTTTCGGACAAGATCAACTCGATATGGCAGGGTGATGACAAGTTCATCCTTCACAGGCCAGTGCCCTTGTCCATTTGAATGTCTATTCTTCGCTTGGGCAGCCTCGGCCAACTGAGTTTGAATCCAGCCACCGTCATAACTCGACAAGCCATCCCATACCTGCCATAATATTTCGCAATCCCGTCAATAGTTTCCCCCAAAACTCGACTTTTATTTGCTGCGAATGAGATGGGTAATGGATTTTTCCAGAACCATTTCATGTGTCATATTTTCACAAACATCGATACTACAATACCTCATCCTCATCCCTTACTCTTAATCTCTGAAATTGCCTCTTTTCTTCAACAGTCGTCCCTGCACCTTGTTGTCGGCAAACACAGCCCATCTTCAACGGTTCCTTCTCCTCTAGTCGTTCACGCCGTCTCCCCTTTCCCCCATCACGAGTGGTGGGGCACAACAAAGGACCACGCTGGGATCATGAAGAAATCTGTTGGAAACTAGGAGCAGTGGGAAGGATGGATAGCAAGAAGGAGAGGACAAAGATGAGGGAGAGGCAAAGGAGGGCCATTACCACCAACATCTTTCACGGCTTGTGAAAGCACGGAGGCTACCACCTGTCCCCTCGCACCGACATCAACAAGGTCCTCTGCGAGCTCGCCAAGGAGGCAAGCTGGATCTTCCAACCTGATGGCACCACCTTACTCTTCTCTGTTTTAAAGTTATGAGTTATTGTGGGTTTTGGAGAATGAAGAGCTATGGAGTGACTAAAAGAAATGGGGGAATTGTGCATGTGGGGAAGACGAAGGGATGAAATCAAGTTTGAAATGGTGGAAACGAATTCGAGATTTTGGTAAAAAAAAAAAAGAAGAAGAAGAAAACGGTGCCATTTTGCAGTTCTGCCAAGTGGGACGCGATTCTTCACGGTTCCCTTAGCCAGTTACAAATAGCTTTTCTCTTTTAGAATATTCAAGAAAAACAAATTAATTTTTAATACTCCTTATTGCATTTTGAAATTCCAAGCATTCTTTACAATAAATGAAACTTCTATCTTGGTAATGCATTTGTGAATATGTCTGTAAGTTGTTCACTTTCCCAATATTTCATATTGATTTCTTCATTTGCTTCTATTTCTATGAGAAAGTGATACTTGATGGCAATGTGCTTTGTTCGACTATGATAAACTGAATTTTTTGTCATAGCTCTTCCGAAGTCTTCAAATATTCTTTTAAGCCATATTGTTTGGTGTGCTGCTCCAGCTGCTGTAATGTATATCACTATAAGAAAAAATGGTATTTGCGGCTAAATTTATTTCCAAAAATGCTTAACCATGGTTTAACATCTTTTTGCGGCGATTTATTTGGAGGTCCTTTATCCATTAGCATTGATCTTGCCATTTCCATGACGGTTTTGATCTTTCGCTTCAATACTCCATTTTGTTGTGGACAATAAGCAACAATGAGATGATGCTCCATCCCTCGTCTTCACTAAATTATACTCAAATTCATTTGAGGCATCTTCTTTACTTATATTACTTCTTAAAATCTTGTTGTAATGGCAACTTTGTTTTTCCTTGAATTTTCTTAAAGGTTCCAAATGAGTTTTCTCAAAGAAAATATGCCCATGTCATTAATCGAGGATAATTATCTGTAAAAAGAATAAAAAATCTGCTTTCATGCATCAGAATGCCTATTCAATCTTTGCTCATGTGCTTGTACAGAGCCCATTACATAGATGATAAGTCCTTAGACTCTTCAATTGCAGCTACAACAAGATCATATTTTTCTATCATGATGATTGATATCTTTTGTACCAATCTTTGATAAGAGATTTCTTCTCCTTAAGCTCTCATTTGATTTACAATCTCCATCATCCTTGAACAATAATCTTTAGCAATCTCAGAATCTTTCATTCTAAGATTCTCCAATTCTCTTCTCAGAGTTTGGAGCTTGATAGTTCGTACTTTGGTGTTATCTTGGAACTCCTCTTGCAACGTGTCCCAAGCCTGCTTTGATGATTTAATTCTCATAATTCTTGAAAAGATTGTATCAGTTAGTGCTTATTGGAGAACAAAAGGAGCTTTGGCATCTATTTGTTTGAGCTCCTTTTGTTTTGATTTTTGACTTGTAGAGACACGACTTCCTTTAGTAGGATTTGCAACTTCATCTTCAATCACCTCCCATAAATCTTGAGATTGAAAAAATTTCATCATTTTGATGCTCCAATAGTCGTGATTTTCAGCACCAAAATGGTTGAGAAGAACCGGAAGCCATGGTGCCCTTCGCCCAAAATTGATCGGACTTGAGCTCTGATACCACTGTTGGAAATTGCAAGTCGATGTATATATTTAGTTAAATGGGTAAGTTGTGAGAAAAGGATAGAGGATAGAGGAATTAGGAAGACTTCTATGGTTGAGTTCTTCCAAATATTGTAGAAAAGACCCTACCCTACATTGGGTATATATAGGGGAAATAGATACATTCTATAACCAGCCCTTACAACTTCCTAGGCACAATAAATAAACTTGACACATGCATGGTTCATGGTTGAAGGTTCAATGGACTTTGGCTACCGTACATTAATATTGAACATGACTATTTCTAGAATATTCATTAACTTTTAACAGATACAATAGTCCTCTTTTTGCAAGTGTGATCAGGACTACCTTGCATATTGCATGGCCTGAATATATATTGGTCTAGTTCATGCGTACGTAGGATCAGCACCCAATCTGAATTTAGGGAAGTACAGGAGAGATTCATCTACTGAGTGGATGGGGGAAAAACAGATGGACAACTCGGAGAATATTTTTTCATTTCAAATTTTTATTTAAAAAAGAAAAAAGAATAGGATGGTACATACCCATGAATTTATTAATGAACTTTCACTTATGGCAAAGAAATACCGAATTTACATCTTTGGACTCTTTGGCAATTGCATAATCTGTTTTGCTTGGTGTTTGTTGCTGCATTTGTTAGCATTCCACACGGATAACTAACCAAGCACACCCGCCTTTAGCCATGCATGCCATCTTATTGATTTGCATATAATTTTCACCTTTCCTAATATATAGCACTGATCCCTTCACTCTATCTGTGCAGAAAGTTGCAATCAAGAAGATGGACATGCAATCATCTAGAAAGTTTCTTGCAGAATTAAATGTTTTAACACATGTTCATCACTTGAACACGGTAATATTGTACTTTCTTTCCCAACACCAACATGATCATTGTCATTTAAGAAAGTTGATTTGTATGCTAGGTTTTGCTCTATTATTTATTCTGTTTTTCCCCAACATGGCCAAAAAAAAGCGAGAAATTAAGAAAGATGGAAGTCCTACGTACCGCTTATCTCTAATGCATTAGTGCATGAGTACTAGTGCATTTTTCTCTCATGTACTAGCGTAAATGAATATTCAAGATGTGTGATGTTTTTTTTTTTTTTTTTTTCCCATCTTCTGCGCATTATATGTATATCACTTAACAAAAAGTCGTGTCAGGTGCGGTTGATCGGATATTGTGTTGAGGGGTCTCTTTTCCTGGTCTATGAATATATTGAGAATGGCAACTTGAGCCAGCATTTGCGTGGCTCCTTAGGTGAGATCCCATGCATGTGCATGATAATTAGGATGTAATTTACAGATGGTCACATTCAGATAAATGTTTATAATTAATTGGGTTGACATTTCTTGCAGGGAGGGACCCATTGCCGTGGTCCACTCGAGTGCAAATTGCCCTTGATTCAGCCAGAGGTCTCGAACATCTTCACGAGCACACTGTTCCTCTCCATGTTCATCGTGATATTAAATCAACGAGTATATTGATCGACAAGAACTTCCATGGAAAGGTTGCATGCATCAGTGATTCTGGTGTTATAGATGTTCGAAAGCTTGTTCAAGTTGTTGTATAATTGATATATATATATGTATGCATTTATTACAGGTTGCAAATTTCGGATTAACTACTAGTCTTACCAAAGGAAAAGCATCCCTACTCCCCACCCGTCTTGTGGGAACATTTGGATACATGGCACCTGAGTAAGTTGGCCTTTTAGGCAGTAGCAAATTCAGCAATAATGAAATTAAGATAAGTACTGTTTTGGCAGCATATGCATGCATGCAAGCTAGCTTGCTACGAGGACAATTGATTGTAATTTTTGAGCAATTTTCCAACCTTAGATATAACATATCTATCTATGCGATTATCTGCGCCTGCTGATATGTTAATTTCACGAATCCCCTATGCATGGAGTCATGGACTCTTTCCCAATAGGCGAGGAAAAGTACTTAATCATGTATGGATTTGCCTGTACAAAATTGAATAAATTCTAACCCATTTTTTTGTGCAGATATGCTCAGTATGGAGATGTTTCTCCCAAAGTAGATGTATATGCCTTTGGGGTTGTCCTTTATGAACTTATTTCTGCGAAGCAAGCTGTGTTCAAGCCAAACTGTTCCACTGTTGAATATAAGAGCCTCGTGACATTAGTAAATCTTACCACCCTTCTAATGAATTAGGCTTCATATAAAGCCTTTTTTATGCTGAATTTTCCTCCTCTGAAGCCACATTGATATATTTCCTGTGATTCGCAGTTTGAGGATGCTCTTTATCGGCCTGATAATCCTATGGAAGACCTACGCAAACTAGTTGACCCTCGGCTTGGAGATGACTACCCACTTGACTCAGTTTGGAAGGTGAAACGTACAAACTTTTTACAAAATCCAGCTACTATTTATTTTTACAATGGAATAAAGCTATGGAAACGTTTGATTGCAGGTGTCCATGCTTGCTAGAGAATGTACACTGGGGGATCCGCAACTACGTCCAAGTATGAGAGCTGTCGTGGTTGCCTTGATGAAACTTTCATCCACAATTGATGTCTGATCATCAGGATAAGGATCATGTCCATTCCTATTTTCAAAATCAAGCAGTTCATGACAATCTCTAGCTATCTTATTATGTTCCCCGTATTTTCTAATCGATGATCTAGACAAGAAGTACTGAATCCTCCATTAAACAATCCAGAACAACCGACCGCAAAGTCTGTTTCATAGCTATGCATGGTGTGATCAATAACAACTCCATATATAGTTCAGTACTAGTGGGATTATTAACATATATACCAACTCTTTCAATGATCCTGAATTCATAATTAGTTTAGATAAAGAAAATGCCCCATGTTCACTAGTGTACGTCACTACAAAAAAAATTGGCTTTTGTGACTAATTTATTGTAATAAAAAAATGGAAAATGCTAAACGCAACCGCACATCTTCCCCGTTGAGGCCTCGGCGCCTACGTGGCATTAATGCAACGACGTATCGATTAATTTGAATTCGGTAGCATCCCTTCCTCCGCAAAGCTTCGTGGCATCCCTCTCTTCCCTTTCCCCGCAAAGGTCAATTCCTCTCTTCTTCCCCCCTAATCCCATTCCTCTCTTCTTCCCCCACGCACGAACCCTAACCCAGAGCCCGCATCATCTCAAGATTTGATGCACGAACCCTAACCCACACGAACCCGCGAGCCGAAACTCCCCTTCCCCCGCATCCCGTACCTCTCTTCTTCCCCCACGCACGAACCCTAACCCATAGCACCCAATCCCTTCCGTTTCACACGAACCCTAACCCTAATCTACCCTTCTCCCGCATCCCGCCCCTCTCTTCTTCCCCCACACACGAACCCTAACCCATAGCCCGCATCCCTCTGTTTCGCACGAACCCTAACCCACACGAACCCGCGAGCCGAAACGGATTCTCCACGAACCCGCATGGTTAAATCCCCGTCGTCCTCCCTCTCCCCCGAACCTCCATCCCCGTCGTCTTCACCCCTGAGGTTGCGACTGGACACGGTCCTCCCTCTGCTCGATTAACCCCCCAAGTTTTATTTGGATTTTTGCTTTTACTTTAATGAATCAAATTTGTGCTTGTGATTTTCACATTTTGTTTATTTGGATTCCGTTTATTTATATACCTTGCAATTTGAATTTTTTGCTTTTTTATTTATCTTTGTACCTTACATTTGAATTCAATGGGGCAGTTTGCAATATATTTTTTGCAGTGGAGAAATATATTTGGGTGTGTGGTGTTGGAGAAACAAGGCCGATTAAGGACGTATTTTCTGATGGGTTTGTAGGGCTTCTGTGTGTGTACTGTAAACGATTCTTGAGGGCTTGAGAAAAAAAAAAAAAAACAAATAGGAAAAAGGGAAATTGGCATTGCTGTATCTAAATGTATATAACAAATAATCTCTTTCGGAGCCTTAGAACATGGAGGGGAGAACTTTGCTTAATGGAGCCAATTAAGCTAGGAAGTAGAAAGGTTTTAGTGGTGCACATTTGGAGTAGATTCCTGTCTGATTACAACTGCTATATAAAGAGTGGTGATGGTATCAGCTGGACCACATGAGAAGCAGTCCCTTGTTCTGGAGAAGCTTTTTTCTTCTAGTTCCAAACATTGCAATTATAGGAAATTAGATGTTTCGTTTGGGAACTTAACAAACGTACCATTGCCTTTCTATGTTATAAATTCACCTTTGCTTTCTCCATCTCCTGAAGTTGTGACCAAAAAAAAAAAAAAACTTGTTGAATTATGTGCCGCTAGAATTTTAATCTCTACACCCATTTGGTTGTGAGGATCCCATAAATGGGTATGAATCAAATAGCCATCTTTACTCCACAAAAGGCAGTGCAGTTATCCTGGGTCCAAAAGAAAAACAAGTTAGGATCCTGGAGAATATGTGAATAAGCAACTTGAGTGTATGAAAGGAAAAAAAATCAGACTTTTGGGTTTTGCTTTAACTTTCTCAGCAAGTGTAACGATTTGGGGGTTAAAGGGAGTTCAAAAGCTGCAAAGGTTGCAGTGTAAGGGAAAATAGTTAACTGCAATTAAGGATTTCCTGTTACAAGTTGAAGAACACCAAAATAATTAAACACTCATAGCATACTTATACAACTTGAATGATGGCTCGTAGTTACTTAATTAAAACTTCTTGCCTACTAATTTTATTCCATCATTATAAAACTGTTATTCAATTGTTTTATGGGGGTTCATCTTAGAATGTCATCATCATCTTCATCAATATCTTCTTCATCTTTTCCCAAACGTACTTTGGAAAAATCATTGTGCTTTTGCGAGCTCGAAGCCACATTGAAATGGTCAACTACTGCAAAAAATCCTAGACGACCCTTCTTAGGGTGTTCAAAGTATAATACCCAGGTAACTACATTATTTGTTGCCTGAAACATTTTATATATATATTAATTTCATATATAGTACAATTCATTCATTTCTAATACAATACAATATATGCATGAAATGAGCAGGGCTTACCATACTGTAAGTTTTTCAAGTGGTTGGATGGTAATGAAGTGATTGAGCTACAAGTTGAAGAAAAAATTAATGAAGTGTTAAAGAAAGAGAAAGAGGTCTAGAAGATACTCGAACTTCTTGAAAAGAGGGAGATTGAGCTGCGTAAGATAGTGGATCGCCTCGAGAGGGTGCAGATGGTACTATCCACTAAAAGCGACGAAGTTATGCAAAAGGAGTCGCTGCTTAATGCACAAGAAGCTAAAATAAGGCGTGTAGGCACGCTACTTCGGATTTATTGCTGTTTTGCATTTGTACATGTATTTTACCTAGTGTTATATAAGTAATTTGGGATTGTTGTTAGTTCTATGTTTAGGTATTGGACTTGTACATTTGTTTTAAATTTGTATTGGACTTGTACATTTGTTTTCAGTTTGTCTTAAGTTTATCTTTGCTAGAGAAACAGATTATGGTTGCTAGAGAATGGTTGAGTTAAAATGGCAAAAATGTTGAAATTGGTCTCAGCTTGAATCTGTCTAGCTCAACATGATTCGATATTCTTTGTGGCTAAATCCCTCCTATATCTATATATGTTATTAATTCCTTTAAAAACAAAAAAGAAGAAGAAGATACGCCCGCACTCTCTGATTGATTGAAATTAGAGAATGATGATCAGGAAAATATGTCTGGCAAGAGCAAGACAAATGGAAGCTGTAGTCATGATAAAAGTCATGCATGTAAATGCGATCCAGGTAGTGGCGATCACATTATTTTTAAAAGTCATGCATGTAAATGCGATCCAGGTAGTCATGCATGTGCTTAATTTGTCACATTATTTTCTGCTAAATTAATCAAAAGGATGGCAACGTTTGCTTGCATGTTAGTTTTATGCATAGACAAGTTGTTGGCTGTGGCTTTTACAACTAAATTATCAAATTGTAAAAGCATTACAACAAAGTCCCTCCCTCAAACATACAAAATATATCCAATCCACAACTAAATTATCAAATCCAACCATTACAACAAAGTCCCACAAAATATATCCAATCCACAACTAAATTATCAAATCCAATCATTACAACAAAGTCCCAATCCACAACTAAATTATCAAATCCAACCATTACAACAAAGTCCCTCCCTCAAACACACAAAATATATCCAATCCACAACTAAATTATCAAATCCAACCATTACAACAAGTATAATCCAACCCGTGCAATACATTCAATAGACAAAAAGTTTATCCTAGAACCCATCATTGCAACGGTTGTGATCCATCAAATCCAAATTGCATCTGTAAAGAATAAACAACAAAAAATATTATTCAAGTAATATATATTAGTATATTATTTGAAAAAAAAAGTTATAAACCACTTACGCTTTCTTCACTCTGCATCACTGTTTCTCGGGGTTCGATTCCAATAACGTCTACAGCCACGCTTTCTCTTTCTGGAATAGCCTGATGGAAATTAAACGTAAATATATAGCCAAATAATAGAAATTAGTAATAAGTTTATATTTAAATAGGAACGAATATACCATCTCAGAAGAGCCAAATAAATTCCTGCATACTTCTACCATCGGTGTATCTCCTCTATCCACGACTTCGGTATGTCCTCCATCCCGCTAATGATTGATTTAAAAAAAAAATTAAAATTAAAATTAAATAATTTTCTTCGCCAACAAAATATATATAAAAAGCGGATATTAAAATATCATCACCTCTTTACGCTTCCCCTTTGCTGGTGCTTTCTTAGTCTTTGCTTTAGCTTTCCGTATGTCTATCTCCATCCTGGATGCTCTCCTTAGAGATGGAGGTCTGCCTTTGCCTCGCACAACACGCGGACTACGTACTTCCCTAAAACCATCGACCGTAGTGTCCTTTACCGTACTATCAACATTGGAACCAATTTGAGTCATCGATGAGGGTTCTTGATTGGCACGATATAAATCAATCATTGCATATAACTTAGTTCTCGCATCCTCAGTATGCTCTTGCGAACCCGCTGCGTGAGTAATCATCTGATAACAGATATTTAAAAGATTTGAACATCTACTAGCATCTGCCCGCTGTTCCCCTCCATCGTAGCTACTGTGGATTAATGTGTATCGCCTTTTAATATCCTTTCTTCATCGATCTAAAATGTAGATTTCTGACAAAAATTTAATATCGTTACATCTGAATACGGCCAAAATATGCCGACATAATATCCCTCTCATCTCAAATAATCCACAAGAGCACTTTGCAACTGCATCTTTGTCACTAAAGTCCACAAAATGGGTAACCAGCTTAGTGAACTCTTCTAAACAAACTTCATCATCTACCATATATGTTTTTAGTGCACCATCACTTTTATGTAACTTTGGATTCAAGTCAATGATGCCGTGGACTTGTTGCTGAACCCAACATTTCTCAAACTCATCAACAAATTGGGTGTCGTAGACACATTTCATCAATGCATTCTTCATCCCAGTTTTGTACGAACTATATGAGCCAAGCTTCTCGGGGACTTTCTTTAGTATATGCCAAAGACAAAATCTATGCCGGGTTTTTGGGAAAATAATTGCGATCGCATTTTTCATCGCTCTATCCTGATCAGTGATAATAGCCTTCGGAGCAATATCATCCATGCATTGCAACCATGTCTCGAATAACCACACAAAGGTCTCGGTATCCTCACTGGAAATCAGGCCTGCCCCCAACAAAATTGACTGTCCATGGTGGTTTACACCAACAAATGGTGCAAAGGGCATCCCATATCGATTCATTAGGTATGTGGTGTCGAATGTGACCACGTCACCAAAATCTTGGTACGCTGCTCTACTACGGGGGTCTGCCCAGAAGACGTTCTTTAACCTCCCCTCATCATCTATATCCATCATATAAGATTTTTGTACTGCATCAGTAAAAAGTAATCTCGGAGCGCTCCAGCACCACTTGCTCCAAGTCGTAAATGTCTGGCCTTGTCAATATAATTACGACAATCATTTTCCAAAAATGGGAGGTTCTCGAATCCACCCGCGCCAACAACAAGAGATCCGTAACTCTTATTCGTTCGGATGCCAGCCAAATCATTTGTATCGATGACCCTTTTTACGGCATCACTAACTTCTCTATTACATCGGAAGAAACTGGATTTCTATGGACTGAGGCCGTGATTATGGATATTATGTACTGTCGTCAACCGAAGCACACCATCTTGCCTTAAGGCATTAATCTTTGCCTTACATTCAGTTTTCCCTGTCGGACGTGGGTTGGCAACATTCAACATCCTATTCCGGGCCTTCCCACCGCGGGCACAAGCAAGGGTGACATATCTAACAGACTCATCTTCTCCCCTCTTGGTCCGCTTCGTCATTACCCCAAACCCGCTCCTCTTACCATATTCCTTATAATAACTTAATAAATCTTCAAAGGAATTAAACTCCATTCCTGATTTTGGCTCCTCAATTGTATCATCATGATCCACTTGGACATTCTGAGATTTCTCAGCACTGCCATCACCAGGTTCCATAGGACTTGGCCTATCCTCAGTACATTCTTCAGCTTGTGGACTTGTACATGGCGCTTCAGTTTCCCCACCATCAGGTCTATTATCCTCTGAACCAACTATTCTGCTTGTGGCAGAGCTTGTATTGCTGATAGGAGTCGGAGGTTCGATGATATGTTGAAATGGGTAATCAGCATTCTACAATAAACACAAAAAGTCCGCAATTAAACTCCTACAAAGAAGCCAACTTATTAAGAATAAATCATGATTAGTTATCACCACCTGTATGTTGATTGGATATTGGTTGCCAACCGAATATGGTAGAAAAGTCGGTGACCACGTAGGCACTGGTCCAAAGTAACCAGGCATGTAATTTGGGATGTTTGGACTAGTTGATGGTATGGCCTAACATGTTATTAGATAAAGTTATTGATGTATTTTGGAAATAAACATCGACTAAAAAATACCAATATTATTGATATATTAAATCATATTATATACATACCTCAGATGGGGGATTTGAGTTAGATAATGTCTGCGTAGTTGGCTGTTCTTTCTAGTTTCCCATTCTAAAAACATTAACTATTGAATTGTAAAGTTCAATGACAATAAAACAAGATCCAAGCAATTGTAAAGTTCACTTAGAGAATAACCAAAATTCAGTCTTATCAAATTCCCCAAGTACACAAATTTTAGAAAGTTTATGTGGAGAAATTCAGTCTTATCAATTTTCCCAAAATTCAGTCTTAGCTAGACCTTCCACTAATAAGAAGGCCGTGTTATATATATATATATATATATATATATATATATATATATATAAAACAGGAAATCCTTAATTGCAGTTAACTTTTTTTCCTTACACATATGCATTTATGATTGATATGGGGGAGATAATATGAATTATATCAAAAATGAAAAATGACCATTATAGGTAGGCATTCATGAGCAACCAACCCTCAAAACAGCCGGCAACTCAAACAACTCAAAAGTTATAGGAAACTTCCTATATCAACATTATAGTTAGGCAAGCAATTTCAAGTAGAACAAAACTTCATGTGTAACTCAAAACTTATAGGAAACAGCCAGCAACTCAAAACTTCATCGCTACCACATTTCAATTAGAACAAAAGAAACAGCTGCTGTGTAACAAACTCTAGTAATTTGCAAAGATGTGCATAAAATACACAAGGCAAGCAAAGTATGTTTTCTGCATCAAGAGTTGAATTCTCTGCATCACATTAATCTCCTTAACGCTACTATTTCCACCGATTTGTATGGTATATCCTACACTTATGATCATCAGTTTGAGACAATTAATTATGAACTATTAATGGTATTGTTCTTGTAATATGATACGTTTTTCTAAATAACTTAATTCATATATTAACTAATTATTAAATGATATTCCGGGATTGAAAGTCAAGCTTCCAAGAGGCAGAAGCTGGAGGGAGGTCACTTGGGAAAGGTACAGAACTTGTTTCAGTCTATGTCCCTGTCCCTTCGAATTGCTTATATTATCAAGTGCTTGCCGTAGAAGATATATGTGAGGAGTTGCTAACCATATTGGAAGTTTTAGTAATGTCGCTAAGAACTATTAATGGTATTGTTCTTGTAATATGATACGTTTTTCTAAATAACTTAATTCATATATTAACCAATTATTAAATGATAGTTTCTTAAAAATTCCTCTCAAGATTTGATGCCCTCAGCCTTTGACTCACCAACATTAAGCTTAAAAAATACACCCCAAACAAACACATTTCCTGCAATTTTATTCTACCACAATCACTTTGTTTTTCTACAGCAGCAACATATTACCGTAACTAGATTTCAAGAGGGTTCATAACACTAACAAACAAAGCCATTTTCCACATACAAACAAAAAAGACAAAAGCAACCTAGAGCAACAACCCAGCTAAATTTTTTATGAAAGAAAAATCCAAAAAGCCAACAACAAGCCATTCTCTTACCCAGAAATGTAGATGACACACTACACTTAAAACTCAGATGAGAAAATGCACGTAGGCGCCAAAGATGAGAAATAACACAGGGATCGAAGACTGCAAGAGAAGCGAATCTCTCTGGTTTGGGGCTCTGAAGATTGGCACATAAAAGATCTGGTTTGGGGCTCCAGATGACGGGAAGCGAAATGCTCTGGTTTGGGGCTAAATTTCTTCTTCAAAATGTGACATTTCTCCCACCCTCCCGCGTTATGTTTCTGGGTTCTTTTCTTTTTTTTTTTTTTTAATATTATGTGCCACATCAGCCGCGAGGCCGCAAAGGGGATACGAAGCAGGTGGTATATAGCAGTACCGTAAAAAAATTATTCGCAATCAATTTTAATTATAAATAGTCATAAGCAGTTTTCTTATAGCATGGACGGCCTTGGTATATATTTTGACAAGCAAAGTTGATAATTTTGATTAATTTGTTTCGAGTTATAAATTGATAATTTTTACATACATATTTGAAATCACTACAACAAATAAAGTCTTTTGGAACGAAAATTTTTGTCCCAAAAGACTGGCATTTCGTCTCAAAACATATTTTGGGGCGAAAAAAAATGTCCCAAGTTCGTCCTTATAAAACCGTCCCAAAAGGTATTTAATTTGGGACGGAAATCACAAATTCGTCCCAAAAATTATCTTTTGGGACGAAATTAAGTTGGACCTTTCGATCGTGTTCCATATGGACGAACTTTTTGGGACGAATTAAATTCGTCTCGAAAATTCGTGATTTCTGTCCCAAAAATCCAAAAAAATGCAGATACTTATGCACCAATTTGGACGAATTAAATTCATCTCGAAAATACGTTCGAATGTCTGAAAATAACATTTGAACAGTGAGGAACGGTTTGAATGGGTATTTCATGATCAGTTGATCGATACCAGTCCGTTCGATCAAATACACATTAAGAAACGTTCGAACAAAAAAATTGATGATCAAACACAAATAGTGAATTGCCTGTTCGAAAGCGTTCAAACGGCGCAAAATTATTTACCGTTCGCACTCTAAATTGCGATGTTCAAACGGTTGTGTCCGTTTATCTATGTTCGAACGTTTGATGAGAGGTCGAACGGTTATTATTTTCTTGGACAATACTAATTTAAAACCAAATAGATATTTATATTTCAAAAATACATTCCAAATTGTTCAAAATAAATAATATTAATCTAATAAGCCAGAACTAAATAAATAAAATACTAATAATACTAATAAAATTATCAGTACGTGATATATAATTGTTCAATATGCAAAAAAACTTCTAATGAAATTCAATTGTTTGGAGGCCTAAATTGGTGCATAAGTATCTGCATTTGAAGCTGCATCTGTCTTTGTTGTTCTTGCATTTGGAGTTGCAGCTCTCTTTATTGATCTTCCTATTGTTTTATGCGCATCTTCATGTCTGTTTCTTTCGTCAATTGAGTCTCTAACACCTATTGTTTTGCCATCAATTCTTCGATCCTAGAATTTGCATTCTCGAACACAATGGCAATAGTGTTTGACATTGATGAAGAGCCTGAAGGCTTTACACAGTGACCCAAACCCCTTAAGTAGCCCGAACGTTGACTCAGAACTTGTATAAAAATTTCAACATTACTTGTTGATGAACTATGATCTGATGCAGTTTCAGCACGGAGGGCAATCATTTTATTATACACATAACATATAAAATTAATATTGACACAATAATTTAAATATGGTTAATTAAAAGAAATTATAATACTTACATAATTCTCACGAGCATCGGGATGAGTCCACTCTCCATTACTATTAGTATGTGATGCAGCATATAATTTTGTCAGATCAAAATTGGTGTCTGACTCTTTCTACAAGAGACATTATTAAGATATAAAGTCTATATTAAAAACAAACTACATAGAATAAAAAAAATTACAAAAAAAAATTACATTACCAATTTTTGAGAGAGTCGATGGAAAGATCTTGAGCCTGGATGATGATGAATTTTTAACTTTGACCTATTCGTTTTGTTTATAGAACTTCACTCCTGCATAAAAGTTGTAAAAGTTAGTACGTGAAAAATTACAAATATGACACATAAAGAAGTCATTTAATTTACCTTATATGATGGATTCTCAAACATGTCGCAAAGTTTTCCCCATTATTCAGGTTGGACATCCTAAAAATGATGATGGCGTGCATCTTCTTTATTCTCGTACTCCATATAATGCTCGTGACATATCGCCTTATACTTGTGGAATGCATTACATATCAACTCTTTGATAGTCCTACACTCCTCTCTCCGACCAAAATTTAGTTCGAAGTTATAATTGAAAAAGTATATACACAAATATATTATCATTTAGAATATTAAATAATATCAATAAAAAATTATTATTTAAATATTACGTACCAAACAACGCTTCTTTATAAACTTTTTCACATCTTGTGGGACTTTATGCCATGAACTCATAGCCAAAGGTGCATAAGTCCGTGTAAGAGCACCCACATATGAAGCAAGCCAAATTGCTTGTTGTCCTTTGTCTCCGGTATATTCATCAGGAATGTTAACCTTAATCTTACCTACTTTACGATATTTCTCCAACGTCACGCCTCTAGTAGTGTCTCGTCCTTGACGAGATTGTACTGTTATCTCTATAAAATAATATTAATTATTTACCTTGTATAAATTATCATATATCTTAATTAAAAAAATAAATATTAGATATTTACCTTGTTTCATAGAGTTAGTCTTTAATGGTGAGTCAGACGGAAAGTTAAGAATATGTGGAGATGGGATGCAAACTTCCTTCCTCTTTGGTGGCATTATTGCGAGATACTGTATAATGTGAACACAAAACCGATCAATCAACTGTATCAATTTCATCTATAGATTTACTTTCATAATCTGTAGATATTTCAGATGAGTCAACACTTTGATCAACTATCGCATAAACTATTTCAGCCTCAATATGTTCCCTATGTAATGAGATCATCTCATACTAGCTCAAATCCACAAATAAGTTAAAGGCAGGTTGACTCTCTTGGTATGCTTCTTGAGTAGATGGATCATCTTCTTCTTCATCTTGTCCCTCTGCCTCAGGGATAACGTCATAAATATTTTTAGGAGAAAACTTTTGTACTACTTGCCATTGATTTCCTAATTGAGGATCGTCTAAATAGAATACTTGAGATGCTTGGGAAACTAAAATAAAAAGGATCATCTTCATACCATTGTTTGATTTATATACTCAGAAAATATTCATTCTGACATTTTCTCTTTCGATGATTGCTTAAATCCCACCAATCACACTTAAATATGTAAACCACAATCTCCCCCACATATCTCATTCCAATTATATCTATGATAACTCCATAGAAATCAACAGTGTCTCAATCATGACTCCCTTCGACAAGGACACCAATATTTTGTGTTTTCCTATAACGTTCTCGATCAATTATGTGATATCTACTTCCTAGAAAAATACATACAAAATATTGAGCAGCGCGTCTCGAGGGGCCACGCCCCAGTGCAATTAGTTCGTCTGATATATCGTTCGGATTACTCGCATGCATTTGTATAACCTACATATTAAATAAAGTATAAACATTCAACCGTTAACAATCCTCTCTATTTAAAATATGTTGGTGCAAACCCGCATCTGTATTAATGTCATTACCCGTTTTTCTCATTTAGCATATTGAATTTGATCAAGATGTTTTAATTTTGAATAGTAAGGTTGGATTTAGAATTCGTTTTCTTAAAAGAATTAATTGGATGCTTTATTTGGTATTCAAGATATATTAGTGATTACATATATATTATTTAAACAAGAAAAAATTAATTCATCCATAAAAATAATTATAAAAATTATCTTATAAACTGATATGATTTTATGCAATATATTTATTTTAAAAGCTTTTTTTATATATAATATTGGTAGTTAAATGATGAAAAGAGCAAATTAACATGTTGAGAAACTAAGCATGCATGAATTATGGTTTATGGTCATGTGGTTCAGGCATGATTGCAATATTTACCATGACTTATAAAAAGTTACGAATATAAAGTCCAATTAGGTCTAATATGCGGAGATTAAATTTAATTAACCTTCAAGTTATACATCCAATTATCGTACTTGAGTTCAGTATAACTCAACTTAGACAAAGCATGAAATATTAACACCAAAGTTCGTGTGAATATTTACAAAGACTTTTGCTAAATATATAAAAACATTTTATCACTAATTTGTTTATCATAATTATCTGCTGCTTTAAGTTTTTTGGCCTGGTTTGGATACAAGAAGCGTTTTATCTCATCTCATCCCATCATTATAACTTTTCTAAATTTTACACAAAATATAATAAAAAATTCAATTTTTTCAAATCCCAAAACAATATAATAATATTAAAAAAACATATTCTAACAATATTTTATTCAACTTTTTAACTTTCATCTAAACTCAATTTTATCTCAACTCACTATCCAAACGACCATTTAATAGGTAATACAATTATGATAAACAAATTACATATTTTTTGAGATAATTTTTGCACAATGTATGGTTGACAAGCTAGGGTTATAGTTCATGAGATCATCAGCAGAGGTTGATTTGAGAGGGAAAACGTTTCATGGATCAATGCTAAACCAATTTACGTTTTCAATAAATTAGTGTACATACTCACAAATTTTAAGGTCTAAAATATGGAATAAAAAGATGTTTTTACTAGTATTCTACCTAGCGTCCAATCATTTATGTTTCGCTTAATCTGATAAACCCCATTAACATATGATCAGTTGTGCATTGATCGTTTAGTAGATGATATTGATGGATATATTTTGATTATATCTTAATTATATGTTTGATTCTTTTACATGGCTACGGAGATGGTGGATTGAAGGAGAGGAAATGGGTAGTTTTCAGGGCTATGGAAGAGAGAGGCAGCAGTTGAGAAGAAGTGAAGACTTCGCATAGTTCGAATGAAGAGGAACTAGGGTTCAAGAGGTGCATTATCTTGAAGCTGAAATGGTGCCGTAAAGAAGAATGGCATCGTTTGTATTCACAGCCCATTTCAATTCATCTCAACTCATCTCACTACTATTCACTATTATTCAACAACTTTAACTCACAAATCTCACTACTATTCACAACACATCTCAACTCATTTTCGAATCCAAACGACACCTAAATGTTAAACGGCATAGCATAGGATTTCATTAAATGCACAACTTTATTCATTTTATTACTGTAATTGTATTATTCTAGAAAAGACAAAAAAAAGGTAATGATGTAATTACTATAGAGGGTTGTTAAAGCCCACGCAGGGGGTAGTATGAGGCATCTGACAAGTATGTTATTTTCTCTGTAATTTCTCTCTGGAGGAAGGAGTGGCCTCGAACACACTGCAGCGTATAAATTCTCCATTTCCTCTCCATGTTATCCCTTTCACATTTCACATTTCTCACATTTCCTCTTAGTTGGAGAAAGGAGTATTATACTTGTCTTGGGCAGCTTTAGTCAAGGACACCAGGAGGGGGCTACGAGGTGGGTTAATCCCATTGTACCTGCAAAACAAGATTTCTGGCGACAAATGGATGAAAAATGAAGAAGAGGTCTCTATTTTCGTTGTGATGAGAAGTGGAGTCCCACTCACAATTGCAAGTCACCAAAGATCTACCTCTTGCAAAGTTGGGAAGAGATGGGTGAGGAGGTGGAGCTAGAACTCACGGAGGAAATGCAACCAAAAGAGTAAGGGGTGATGAAAGAAACAGTGGAGGAAAATTTGGAAATCTCCATTAATGCCATGGTGGGAACTCCAAGTGCAAGCACTATGAGGTTGGAAGGTAAAATAGAAGGGGAACCGGTGGTCATTTTGGTAGACTCGGGAAGCACTCATTGCTTCCTTGACCCGGTAGTGGCTCACAAGGCAAAGTTGAAAGTGAATCCATCAGCTAAGCTGAATGTACAGGTGGCCAATGGCGAAGTGGTCAAGAGTGACGGGTACATTGAGGCAGTGCCCATTAAAATACAAGGTAACATATTTTTAGCCCCTCTTTACAATCTTAGGGTGTGGACAGTGCTAGATTGGAGGAGTTGTTAAGTGAGTTTAAGGTGATTTTTAAGGAACCACAAGGGTGTTATCCCCCCCCCCCCCAAGAACCTAAGACCATAAAATAATTTTGAAAGATGGCACCCAACCCATTTCCACTAGACCCTATCGTTATCCCAACTACCAGAAATCAGAAATTGAAAATATTGTACCTGAATTATTGAAAAAGTGTCGGTTTGCAGTGCAAGAAGTGGGTTATTTGGGCCACATCATTTCGGGCCAAAGAGTCAAGGCCGACCCCTCCAAGATCACATCTATGTTGGAGTGGCCCTACACCTAAGACACCAAAGGCCTTGAGAGGATTCTTAGGATTGACCAGATACTATTGAAAGTTCAAGAATTATGGGCTGTTAGCAGCCCCACTTACTAGCCTTTTGAGGTAGAATGTCTTTTCTTGGGCCCAAGAGGCAACCCAAGCCTTTATGACTTTAAAGGAGGCTGTCACCCAACCTCCTGTCCTCAAACTTCCAGACTTTTCACAACCATTTACAATGGAATAGTGGGAAGGGCATTGGGGCTATCCTAATGCAATTAGGACAACCCATAGCCTTTTTGAACAAAATGTTAAAGGGAAGGGTCGTACGCCTCTCTACTTATGAAAGGGAACCGCTGGTCGTGGTTACTGTAGTATAAAAATGACGTCCTTATCTCCTAGGACAGTCATTTATTATCAAAACAAATAAACAAGCATTGAAATTCCTGCTTGAGCAAAAAGTGGGAATAGATGCACATCACAAGTGGCTAAGCAAGTTGATGGGGGTATGAATTCAAAATAGAGTACAAAAAAGGGAAGGAAAACTTAGTGGTGAATGCTCTATCGATGAGGGGAGAGACAGAATCTGAAAACATGGGGGTGTTTGCACAAAGTTCCTTTCCCACAACTGAGTGGGTAGAGGAACTAAGGCAAAGTTATAGAGATTCTAAGGAGTTCTTAGATCTACTGACTAAGTTGCAAAATGAACAGGAGGTGCAAAACGAGATTACTCTACAACAAGGGCTAATTTTAAAAAAAGGTAGAATTCTTATAATGCCAGATTCTTCTTTCAAAATGAAGGTGCTGCAGTATATACATACAGACCCCATGGCAGGTCATTCAGGCTATCTTAAGACTTATCAGAGGGCCAAGAGAGATTTCTACTTGGTCAGGGAGTGTGGTACATGTTAGGCTACTAAGTCTGAAACCCTGTCACCAGTAGGTCTCCTACAACCCCTCCCCATACGTCAACAAGCTTGGATGGACATTTCCATGGATTTTATCGAAGGGTTACCAAAGTCCAAGGGGTACTCTATCATCTTTGTGGTCGTGGACCACTTCACAAAATATGGGCATTTTATGCCCCTATCTCACCCCTACACAGCCCAGGATGTAACCCAAGTGTTCTTAAGGATAGTTTTTAAGCTGCATGGGTTTCCTAAGACCATAGTATTTGACAGGGATCCCTTGTTCCTAAGTTCATTATGGAAAAGGTTGTTTACCCTCCAAGATACTATCTTTAACTTCAACTCTGCCTATCATCCACAAAGCGATGGGCAGATTGAAGCCTTGAATAAGGTGTTGGAAGGGTATTTACGATGTTATGCAGGGTTTAAGCCTACGAGGTGTAGTCAGTAGTTACCCTTAGCAGAGTGGTGGTACAACAGTACCTACCACAGCTCGACAAAGATGTCCCCTTTTGAGGCATTCTACGATTATCCCGGCGCCCCGAGGCTGCTAGACTACATTCCAGGGACATCCATCAACTAATGTGGTAGTAGATCAAGTGTTACAAAACAGAGCTCAAATTCTCAATTTATTAAAAAATAATCTCACAGCAGCACATAATCTCATGAAAAATTACGCAGATAAGAAGAGAATAGAGAAGGACTTCAAAATTAGAGATTGGGTATACATTCACCTTCAGCCTTACCGCCAGAAGTCAATGGCGGCGTGCCGTCACATGAAACTTGCTCCCTGCTTCTACGGCCCTTTCAGAGTGGTACAAAGGCTCGGATCAGTTGCTTATCGCCTTAAGTTGCCACCATCGTCTCAGATTCACCCGGTTTTCCATGTCTCGTGCTTGAAAAAGAAGTTGGGAACATGGATCCAACCCCTGGCCACTCTACCTGCCACCAATAACGACGGTGAGGTACTACCAGAACCTAAGACCGTGCTAGAGCGTCGCCTGAAGCAGTAAGGGAACCAAGCCGTGACAGAGGTTTTGATCAAATGGGTAGGGTCATCGGAGGTAGAAAATAGCTGGGAAAACCTATGGAAACTTAGGGTTTTGTATCCACACATTGTGGATAAGGTCTTATAAGGAAGGGAGGCTGTTACATGGCTACGGAGATGGTGGATTGAAGGAGAGGAAATGGGTAGTTTTCAGGGCTATGGAAGAGAGAGGCAGTAGTTGAGAAGAAGTGAAGACTTTGCATAGTTCGAATGAAGAGGAACTAGGGTTCGGGAGGTGCATTATCTTGAAGCTGACACGGTGTCGTAAAGAATAAATGTTAAACGACGTAGCATAGGATTTCATTAAACGCAAAGCTTTATTCATTTTATTACTGCAGTTCATGTATTATTCTAGAAAAGAAAAAAAAGGGTAATGTTATAATTACAGTAGATGGTTATTAAAGCCCATGCAGGGGTAGTCTGAGGCATCTGAAAAGTCTGTTATTTTCTTTATAATTTCTCTTTAGAGGAAGGAGTGGCCTCGAACATACTTCAGCATATGAATTCTCCATTTCCTTTCTGTGTTATCCCTTTCACCTTTCTTACATCATTACCAGAGTACACCCTTTACAAGTAAAATCACAGGGTAGTTGGCTGGTTGGATATTCTGTTTGATTTTAAATTGTGAAGTGTTATAATTAATAGTTTACACTTTTGCCAATTAGACAGTTGGGCTATTTACGAATTATTTCATTGAATACAAGTCTTTTGTTGGATGTATAGTAAAAGTTCATCCAATCATCCCAAGAATACCATTGTGAGCTTACCAACTAAAAGTCGCAGGATTTTATTTTTTCTCTACGAGTACTCTCACTAATTTTTGTATCTTGTTATCTAAAATACATTATCAAAATCTACTATTTATATTTTACTTCATAATTTTTACGATTTATCATATATCAATTTATCTATTTTCTTTTTGTGATACTTGGCCCAGTAAGTCTGAAACCCGGCTGCCCAAACCTATGGAGGAAACCCAGTTGAACAGCTAGATAGAAAAAAAAAAGAAGTTGCAGCGCACCATTTTGAGCCCCTTGGCCCTTAGGGTTCACTTCCCTTTCTCTCTCTACATCTCTCTTCTCTCTTACCATCTGCTTCTCTCTCTCTCCCTCTCTATTTCTCTGTTTCTCTCTCCACTCTCGATAGCCAACCCAACACCATCATGCTACCACCATTGTCTCCCTGTTTGTCGACCCCATCTCCACGCCGGTGAGTACTCAAACTCCATCCATCTCTTTCTCTCTCTGTCAATGTCACTCTCTCTTTCTCTCTGTCTCGTTCTCTCCACCTCTCTCTCCATGCCGTGAGTTTTCCATTGACGCTCCCTATTGTCGCCAATTGCAGCTTCATCATGCGGGTCGTCCTTGTTCCACATTGTTTCTAGCCCTCAGTCTCTACCCCTGCCCTAACCTCTTTTCTTGTGCTGTCGTACTCTACCAAGCCATAATTACCACTCTCGACTGTGCTAGGAAGTAACATCGAGCTCCACTAGCGTCTTTCTCTATTTTCTCTTCCACTGGCATCACGCCTCTACCACACTCAACAGTGCCAACACCACAAGCTCTACTAGCGATGTGCGCCACCAGGCCGTCGTCGGGCTCCTCTGCCACCGATATGTACTTCTCTTCGTTCGCCTCTCTTCCTTCCCTCAACCTGCTTCTCTCACTCTCTCACTATCTCCCTCTCGGTTCCCCCCCTCTCTCTCTCTCTCTTTCTCTCTCCCTCTGTTTAGGTCACCCCTCTCCTTGCCACCCAACTCCTTCGCCACTCACGACACACCAACTTTGGAGAAGAAGATGGGAGGACCAGCATGAATATAGGAATTTCCCCCACCCTACAGAGGTAAGTAATTTGATGAAAGAAACTTTGGAATGATAAGTTTGTGTTGATTGATTTCCTGTTTTACATGCCTCTGAGGTGTCAATAATTTGATGAAAGAAACTTTTGCTTGTTGTGTGTGCCCCTCTAGTGGAAGTTGTGAAATTGTTGTTGTGTTCTATGTTTGGCGGTGTGCCTATGTGGTGGGAGTTGTGAAACTATTGTGTTGGTTTTTTTTTTTTTTTTGGCTTTACGCCTATGTGGTGGGATTGTCGTGGTTGGCTTTGGGATGGTTCTCATGTTGCATAAATGGTGTTTTAGATTTTCTATTTTAATTGTGGTAATTTCCGAGTTGTGTTATTGGGATTTTTTTCTCATTCACACTGTTTTTCTGTTGTAAAAGGGTGTTGTAATTTTGTACCTTTGCACTAGTTTATAGCTTGTGAATGTTTGCTAGGAATTCCCTCCATTGACTGAAATATAACCTTTGAATGTTTGCTGAAAATTTTCTCACGTGCATAGTTTTTCATCTTGTAAATGTTGTTGGAATATCTTATTATTGGGCTGTTGATAACATATAAAGTACTTGCTGAAAATTTATCATTGGACTGATTTATAACTTGCAATTGTTTGCTGAAATTTTGTCATCAAACTGTGAATAAGCATGTAAATAGGATTATGAAATATTGCTAGATTTTTGGGTTAAATGGTTTTATATGGGTGTGAGTATCACGACCCCAAATCAAGATGAGACATTATCATGATAAAGGTCCTTTGATCACTCTGGAGCACATAATATTGAGTGACGTTCCCTAAATTATCTTTGGGTGACAACGGACTCAAGCAAGATGGTAACACTCTTGAGTCGAAGTCATGGCCTCTCTAGTGGCGAAGATCAGAGGACGTCGTGGTCAAGGATGGGGAGCAAAGGCAGGCGTCACACGTAACAAAGTCACACAAATGGTCGTTACTAGTGGTGTGGTAAAGGGAGCCAGGGTGTATGGATGGTCCTTTCAGGGGAAACCGTGGTTCACACAATAATAAAATGGATGTTTTCAACAATGAGATTTTCTTTTGGGCACGTTACAACTTGCTTGAGAATTGTATTGAGTACTTGAGTTTTGTTAGGCAGTAAACTTTTAGGTGAAGTTGACTGTTACTCGGTTACGTTTAATTTGATTAAATGTGAAATGTCAATTATCATCATTCCTTGCATCAATTATTTGCATAATTTCATTTCCACTAGTATGCATTTTTTTAGTATTGGTCTTAGTTTCACTTACTAAGATTTTTTGAAATCTCACTCTGGTAGTCCTACTACGGTTGTGCTTTTCAAAACCGTAGGTTTTGAAATAGATAGAGAGTTTGGTGGTAGTTATGGGCATGGAGATCTCACACAGTTAGAGGATTGAGGATTGAAGATTTTCCCCACTTTGTTAAGTTACTATGTTTGAATTTTATTAGAAAATCGGATGACTGTAATTTTTTTCTTGCTTGTGGTTTGGAGACATGTTGCTTATATGGTTTTGATGTAGTTTAAATTCTGGTACTGCTATTTAGACTTAATGACTACCGTTTTTAATTTTTGCTGCAAATTAACTGTACACTTTTTATTGGGCATATGAGCACATATTTTGTTATCACAACATGCGAGGGGTGAATTACCCAAGCGGCTAACATCCCGACTTCACGACTTCCGTCAAACCACAAGCTGGACCGAGGGCATCACATTTTCTCTATATTATTTAAGTAATCTTTTTTATCTTTTAATTAACTTAAAAAAATTTCTCTAACTATCGGTAAATTTACAATATCCTCATATCTTTTTATATTTTCAATATCTTCCCGCGTACAATGTGACGTAATTTTGTACTATACACACATAATAAAAAATATAAATCAACTAAAAAATTAGAAGTAAAATTAAAAGATGAAAAAATTGGATTATATTACAAGAATAAAACTACCGGTTTAAACAACGAGCAAGAGTACATTTCGTCTCTTATACATTTTCATCATCTGGTTTGTACACAAACTCCAGACCAATGACTGCTAAATACTTGATGAAATAAGGCAACTCAAACTCAAAGCACAGTCCCTTATACATTTTCATCATTTGGTTAATTTATACACAAACTCAAGAACAATGACAGTTAAATAATACTTATTAAAATAAGGCAACTCAAAGCGCAACAAAGCAATTAATATCCGCTTTCACATACAAGCCAATATATAGCAATATCCATAACATTAATACTACGAGGGCCACATATATTTCCCAAACACAAGTCATGCCACATCTTTCTCAAACATTAATACTATGTCTGCAGCCATGTGCACAGGGTCCAAAGGGGTTTCATAGGATTGATATATTCTTGGTTCACATGCATTCTTGGCAGGCAATGCAAAAGCAAACCCATCTCGATCGAGCAAGTTTTCATCCAATATTTCTTAACAAAAATCAAGTGCTATAGTTTTATCTTATAAAGCCAAACTGGTGTATTGACGCTAGAGATGCTTGATCTTTCCGAGTCATTGTATTCAAGGCAGGCATGTTAGTAGTTTCAAGTCTAACCCACCCTTAGGAAAGACACATTGATCCATCAATTGAGGCAATGATTTATAAAAAGGACTAGAAGAATATTTCTATTTTTTCATCATTGTTGTAATTACAACTTACCATGATCCATGGACTTTTAACTAAACCAAAGTGGAATAGACAAAAGTAGACTATTGCTATTGCTAAATATCTGCAGCTGCTAATAAAAAAACAAGTTAAATAGACAAACTTAGACTACTAATGAAAATCATTCAGTTATAGTGTAAACTAAAATTAGGATCATTTGAATAGCTTCTGGCACATGATCGTTAGCACATCTAAGAGTTATATAGGGCTAAGCAAAAATTTGAAAATTTGACTCCGGGCCGGCTCCACTCTGAATCCAACAAAACGAAATCGGAGTCGGATTCTTTTTTAATTTTCCAATCAAAGTTGAAGTTGTCGCTGGACCGACTCCTATCCGATCTGATCCGACTCCAACTTTATGCTCCGACTTTGTCGTCTAACTTCGAAATTGTACATATATTAAAAAAATATGTATTTATCATATATACTAGTATAGTTATATAGTTATATAACTAGAATTTATATAGTTAAATGCAACAATATACTAGTATGAGCTAATTATTATAAAATAATATACTTCTACTATAATATAAATAGATTAATGATAGTTTAGTATATGTATACATCATAGTATTACTATCATACATAATCAAGTATAGAAATAAGTTAAATACTAGTATTTAAATAAGTCTAGTATAATAAGTTAATAACACATAATACTAATTTACTAAAGTATAATAACATGTGATTAGACACTAGAAATAAGTTATAAACAAGTTAGACACTAATATAATATAATAACATGTAATACTATAGTATAATAACATGTAATTAGACAATAAAAATAATATGTAATGCTATAGTATGATAACATGCAATTAGATACTATAGTATAAGTCTAGTATAAAAATAAATTAGATATTAGTATAAAAGTAAATTAGCAGTAAATGGTTTAGTTTTAGTTTTGAACTTTTTAAAAAAATTGAAGTTTAAAAGTGCAACACCCAAGCCAAGGACAAGTGCTATAAAATTTTTTGTTTTGGGTTAATATGTATAAAAAGCCCATTAAGTTTTAACGAGTAATTTTAGAGTAAGTTACGAGCCCAAAATTTATTTTGGTAGAGTATGGATTTTATTGAGCTTAATAATTAGGTTAAAATCTTCTAATGGGCCAGGTGGGAATTGACCTGAGGAATTTATAGGACAAGTGAATTATTTTAGAAGTGAGTCAAGGCCCATTAGTGTTGGTTAAATACCTAACTCATGAAAATACGATTAACCCAAAGAGATGACTTGGATTACGCTAACTTGCCCAACCCATTTATTAAGTCTTTACACCACCCAAAACGAGCCCAAATATTTCAAAAGTGACCCAAAACCCAAGCCCATGAACCAGGTCCAAAATCCAGGCACGTCTCCACCATGCAAGTTTTCCTTCCACTAGGGTTCACGACAGCACCATATCTATACACCTTATACATGTTCATGCACACTCTCCCTTCCTCCCAACCATAAAATCACACGACAAGCTTTCAACTTCTTCCTCTAGACCTTATTGCACTGCACTGCAAGCACCACCACCTCTGTTTGCACGTCTCATTCCCATGCCTCCACACACAACCAACTCAGCGTTGCATGCCCCCTTGTCCAACACAGCCACCTAGAGCCAAGCATGCCGAGAGACAAGCATGCCGAAAAATAACTCTAATCCCTTTGACCAGCCGTCGACCATGTCCAAACTTTGGCCCAAATGCACCGCTGCCTTTACCTTACACCACCATAGACCCACACCACCCCAACACCGCCCAACACCAACCCGCAAGCCTCCACTCACGAACTGCACCCAGACACTGCTCCTCTATTTCACCACACAAAAATAGAGCATCCCAAAGCCATCCACAGCCCTTCCAAACGGACATCTCAGCTACCAGCCACGGCACGATGAAGCCTAGCGACCTCGTTAGCCCCTCCACGTCGCCTCCACCTGCACAGAAGTTGTCGTCGGTTGTATTTCCTCTCGTGCTCAGCCGCCCAGCTCACCGACATATTCACCTCAGCTGCCCAGCTCTACCCGAGTGCTCCTCCGCATGCCTCATTCCATCTCAGTAAGCCTCAGCCACACCACCCCTCTGCTAGTGTCTGCCCTGTTCCAAAATAGGAAAGATTTTCTTTGTCTCCCATAAAGCTTAGCATAGAGTAGAGTAGTTTTTATGAAATTACACTTATGCCCTTTAAGTTACAAGCCAAAGTTTGAACTTGTATTCTTACGTTGGGCATGATTTTTACCATAGATCTCAGCTGGGTTGCAGAAAATTAGTATAATAATTTTAGTGGGCCTAGTCTCACTTTATATTAGTACAAAAATTTTATTTTACAATTAATGTATTAGTCGAAGGAATTAAATGGATATCAAAGAAATTTTGGAAGTAATGATATTTTAAGGTTAAGAGAATTTTAGAAATTTAGGAAAAATATGTTATTTTAGCATTTCAGGTTTAAGTATCGAAATACGTGTTTGGTCAAAAATTTACCAAAACTACATGACTAATTTATAGGTGACGATTAATATTTGCTTGGCACGGTTGTGAGAAATTTCTGAAAAGTCCAAATAGGATTCATATACTAGACTTTGCATAAAAGAAATGAAGTGATGTCGATTTTAGAAAATATGTATTTTTTGTTATGAAAAGAAATTTGAAACAATCTCAATTATTTGTTCTGAATTACTCATGAAACTTTGTATAAGAAGAAAGTATTTTCTGTCATGATTGATGTAGACATGAGCTTATTTTTTACATTGTATTTATGAACTGTGTAAAAAGGAGCGAATATGAAACTTTGTACATAATTATATGATTGTGATATGATTTGGTTGGTTTCTAAATATGTTATGTACTCTTATATGAGATGATGCGACTTCTAAAAACCTCTGGCATGACATTCTATTTATGTTCTGTTCTGACCTTACCACGTGTGTAGAACTGTGGCATCTGTTCGGGTTGGTACCAACTTTTCTGTTTCTGGTGCACCCACTTTAGAAACAAAGTGGTTTTCTGTGTGGTCTTTCTTGTGTGCACACTCGGAGCTCCAAGAATAATAAAGGGAAGATTTCACATTTTATTTCTACTCGGTTGGCTGCCGGGGTTTGTACAACCCTACCACGGGGGTTAAACATGAAATTTTGTTCGAAAGTGGATTTTCAGTTATGCTATGCCAAATGAATCTTTAATAAGAATATTATTGAAATTTCGCTTTGATATTTTTTATAACATGTTCTAATTCTGCATTCTGAAAATAAAAATATTTTGTTCTGCATTCTGATCTCTGTAAATGCTTACATACTAGTATATGTTCTCTACTTACTGAGTTGTTGATAATTTACCCCTTATCTCCACAATATTTTTCAGATAATTTTGATGTTTCAACTAGAAGTCAAGAGTAGTGAGTGTTAGCAAAGTTTGATGGTCGTAGAAAAATAAGTGTTAAAGGGTACAAATATTTATTGGAGAGTTTTATTTAGTAGATTTTTTATTTTATGTCATTTTGGTATTTTGAGTCATGGACAATCTCGAGTCATTATGGAGATTTTAATTTATTTCATTGTGATATTTCTTTGGTGTCTCCAGTCCTGATGGAGAAACATATATGTTTAGTTTTAAATAAATGAATTTATATTTTATGAGGAATTTGGAGTATATAAATATATTATAGGAGATGATTTTAGGTTATAAAAGTTAACTTTTCAGACCTCCAAGACCGAGACGTTAAAAAAAGCCCACAAATAATTCTTTTTTAAAATGGACTGAATGTAAAGTTAAAAGCCCAACACAACATAAAGACCACCTTAAAACGCATTAACCATTCGATTAAACCATCCAACTTCCAAGAGAGTCTGTTTTACTTTCATGAGTTAGATTACTGATATTTTATAATTATTTCCACGAAGAAGAGAGCAAACAAGTTAGACAGTGCATGTCTCATTTGAACTTCAAGCAATCACTATTATAAGCTTTTTATTAGAAACTCTAAGACCAGTTTATTTTTTCTTTCATTGCAAGTATTAAAAAGGGCATTTCATGTAGTAATAACTGAATTGCTTTTCTTATGAGCTAATTTGCCATTTTTGCTGAGAAGAAAAAAAAAAAAGAAACTCATGTGTCAATTAGGCCGGATTTAAAAATGGAAATAAAAGCAACAGAGTCAAACCTAGAGAAGAAAATTAAAAAAAAAACAAAAACCGAAAAAAAAAAAAGATTGAGGGAGAAAATGTAGAAGGTTCCGAACCCAAGAAAAGAAAATGAAAATCCCTAAAAATACAATCATCACAAAAATTTATACAAGAGATTTATCCAAAAACATGTATGAATCGAAAGCCACCAATCTAAAGGAGCATATGTCGATAAAGGACTTGTAATCAATGTAAGTAGCCGGAACGAAGTTGGAAAAGGAACACGACGGTAGATCATGTGCAATTAAGGTGTCGTTTGGATAGTGAGTTAAGATGAAAGTTAAAAATTAAATAAAATATTGTTAGAATATTATTTTTTAACATTATTATTGTTTTGAAAATTAGAAAAATTGAATTGTTTATTATATTTTGTATGAAAATTTGAAAACGTTGTAATGATGATGTTAACGCCCAAAAACGGCGCAGCCTAGAAGGAAAGAAAAATCCATTCCCGGACACCTTAAGGTGGGCTGAGCCTCGATTGGTAAGGTGCGGAGCCTCCAGAAGTGGTCCGGTGTGGCTGTACGGTGTTGGTAAGTATATCCATGGCAGTGAATAGTATTTAAATGTAGAGAAAATAAAGAGAGATTGACACACAGATTTACGTGGTTTGACACTAGGCCTACGTCCACGAGAGTTTGGGGAAGGGAGATTCTACTATAATATACTTGTTTAAAGTTTCTCAGGGCCTCACGTTTCTCACTGTACAATGGGAGCTAGAGATCTACTTGCTAGAGAAGATGTTCTCTAGAGCTCTATGTCTAGAGGTTGAAGAAGAAGTCGAAGAAGCCTGGCAAAAAATCCCTCCAAGTGTTCCAAAGAAAAAGTTGTTGAAAAGTCCCTGAAAACATAGGCCTCCTGTCCCTTTTATTTGACCCTCTTCTTGCGTGTGCCTCGGTAGTGGTGATGGATGTCTACTTTGCGTGTTTGACTGTCTATCCCTTTTCTACTTTCTCCTGACACCCTCACCCTCACCCCCTCCCCCATTTCTCTCTGTCTTCCTTTGTCTTCTAGTGATGGCCCCTTGATGGGCTGGGCCTTGAAAACCATTTTGGGCATGGTGTATTTTACCCCCTCACAGTTATCCACGATTCTTAAGGGCAATTTCTTCCAAAGAAAACCTTGAGAATCTTCAAAGGTAAAATATGCAATCAGCCACATAGAGTGCAAGCGCGAAGCCCTTCTTTGGCGAGATAAGCGGGAGGTAGGGCCAACCGCACGAAGCGCGAGCGCGAAGCCTATCCTGGCGAGGTAAGCAGGAGGTAGGCTCGACCGCACAAAGTGCGAGCGTGAAGTCCTCCTTGAGAATCTTCAAAGGTAAAATATGCAATCAGCCACATAGAGTGAAAGCGCGAAGCCCTTCTTTGGCGAGATAAGCGGGAGGTAGGGTCAACCGCACGAAGCGCGAGCGCGAAGCCTATCCTTGCGAGGTAAGTAGGAGGTAGGCTCGACCGCACAAAGTGCGAGTGTGAAGTCCGTCCTGGCGAGGTAAACGGGAGGTAGGTTCAATCGCATAAGATGCGTACGAAAGTTGGTCGGGCAGTCAAGTGACTTGCCCACCTATTCGGACACCTGGGAGGCCCGGCAGTCCCTGACCTTTCCCTCCTGTTTGAGCACCTAGGAGGTCGGGCGATCCCTGACCTTTCCTGCTTGCTAACTTTTTATAAAAATGGTAAAAAATGGATGAGAAGTTTATAAGACTGGACTCACCTCAAGTCTTATCAAAAGGCGTACGTTCTTCTAGCGTCTTTGTTTTCGATGATGTTGGTGAACTTTCCTTTTCCAATGTGAATTGCGGTTAGTGTTAGAGTAAATTTGTTGTAACCCACACAAAGTGGTCAGGGAGCCCGTCGACCCTCTGGATCCACCTCAAGCGTTGTGGAGCTCGGAGACACGTTAACTCCGAAGGCTCATTCCTGGAGGTAACCTTGCGGCAGGGGTTATGGCACTAGTACGAACACCCGGCATTTACTGATGGAGATGTTATATCTCAGGAGCGATGTCTGGCAGTCAAAGGACTAAATCCGCACTTTGCCTAGAGGCAAGCCGGGCCGCCTTAAGGCTAGCCTGCTTGTTGACCCTCAAATGGAAGGTTAGTAGATGATGTTTGATCATGCTAAACTGTCGTTCTGTGGTGCGGCAAAGATCAAAGGCTCGATGCTTACTAGAGGAGATGTTGTCTCAACAATAATGTCGGGCAGTTGAAAGACTGAACCCATACTTCACCATGGGGCAAACCGAGCCGCCTTACTACTGGACCCACCTGTTAACCCTTACGGAAAGGTAAGCAGGAGATGCTGCAAAAGTCAAACTTGTTAGTGCAAATATTTTCCAATCACAAGTGCGAAAATTGCAAACCTAAGTCGTCTTGCTAGGGTGCAGTGAAGGTCTGAGGTGCTATCTGTTTGGCATTTTGTTGCTGGAGATGATGTTCCATTGCAGGAGATTTAGTCTTTGAGCAGTCGAAGGCTAACCCGCACTCTTCCACGAGAGGGATAGAGACGCCTTAGGAATTACACTCATCGCTTTGCCTCGCAAGGAGGTAAGTTGCTGATGGAGATTTCGTTGATGGAGATTTCGTTGGTGGAGATTCTATCTTCCGGTAGCCGAAGGCTGACCCGCACTCCTCAGCGAGAAGGATGGAGCGGCCTTAGGCATTACACTCACCCATTTCACCTCGTAGAGAGGTAAGTTGCTTATGGAGATTTCATTGATGGAGATTTCGTTGGTGGAAATTCTATCTTTGGGTAGCCGAAGGCTGACTCACACTCCTCCACGAGAGGGATAGAGCAGCCTTAGGCATTACACTCATCCCTTTGCCTCACGGGAAGGTAAGTAGTCGGACAGCAATGTGCCTAGTCCTCTTTTTACCGTGTCTTTTCTATCTTCATTCCTCGGTGTAGCATTTGGGCGGTCGAAGGACCCAGTCCTTACTCCATTAGGGAGAGGTCGGGATGCCTCAAGCCAATCCGCCCCTTTAGTCCTCCGAGGAGGTAACTTCTTGGACGGCTGCATTACTGGTCTGCTCTTCACCGTGATGGGGGTTAGGGTAGGTACTCGGGCAGCCCAGAGGCTTAACCCGCTCCCCTCCGCGAGAGAGACGAGGTGGCCTCTAGCTCTGCCCTCCCTTTCTGGTCTGATGAGGAGGTGGGTTGCTTGGGCAGTTTGGGACTGGACCCACTCCCACCCATTGACATCGCGAGGAAAGTAAGTCTTTGCCTTCAGGTAGCTGAGAACTTACCCGTACTTCGCCAGAGGAGGGATAAGGCAAATTTTAGGCCTACCTTTCCCCCTGGTACCCTACGGGGGAGGTAATTCGGACAGCGATGTGGCTGGTCCTCTCCTTCACCTTGATAATGGTCGGGGTAAGTTTTCGGGCCACCGGGAGGGCAAGTCCTGCTCTCCCAGACGAGGAGGTTGAGCCACCTACTCATTTATCATCCTTCTTGGGGAGGTAAGTTGTTTAGGTAGTTTGGGACTAAAGCTACTCTCGCCTGTTTACATCATAGGAAATGGTAGGTTTGGGTCAGGTTGGCATTGAACCCACACTTCGTCACGGTGGAGGTCGGGGTAAGCCTTCAGGCCGCCAGAGAGACTTGACTCACACTCCATCGCAGGACGGGTAGAGCAGCCTTAGGCATTACACTCATCCCTTTGGTCCCGTGGGGAGGTACATTGTTCGGGCAGTCTGTCATTGGACTCGCTCCTGCCTGTTGACGAGAAAGGTAAGTCTTCGTCTAAGGGTAGCTGAAGGCTGACCTGCACTCTGCTGCAGAAGGGATAAGGCAACCTTTATGCCTACATTTCCCTTTGGTACCCTACAAGGAGGTAATTCGGACAACGATGTGGTTGGTCGCTCCTTTGAGTTGATGGGGGTCGAGGTAAGTTTCCGGACCATCGGGGGGGCAAGTCCTGCTCTGCCGAACTAGGAGGTTGAGCCGTCTGCTCACCAATCATCCTTTGATGGGAGGTAGGCTGTTCGGGCAGTTTGGGACTGGACCCGCTCTCGCCCATTAACATCGCAAGGAAGGGTAAGTTTGGGTCAGGCTAGCGTTGAACCCACAATTCATCGCCGTGGAGGTCGGGGTATGCCTTCGAGTCGCTGGAGGGGCCGGACCCGCACTCCATCGCAAGAGGGGTAGAGTAGCCTTAGGCATCGCAAGAGGTACATTGTTCTTGCAGTTTGTCACTGTACCCATTCCCGCCTGTTGACGCTTACAGGGAAGATAAGTCTTCATCTTCGGGTAGCCAAAGGATGACCCGCACTCCTCTGCAAGAGGGATAGAGCTGCCTTTGGTGTGACTCGTCCCTTTGGTGCCTCGCAGGGAGGTAAGTAGTTGATGGGGATTTCGTGTCGAGCCGTACAGCTGGTGTTTCGCACAACAGGAAATAATCATGTTAGTGAAAACAAAATCCACATAAGTTTTGAAGGAGACAAACCAGAGTGTTTAGCCCTATAACTGATTTTTGCCCAATGTTGTTTGCCTGCTGCTTGACCGAATTTGCCCGCTATTGTCTGTCATTTCTTCTTTTCCTTGCTCCTCATTTTTATTTTCATTTCTCTATCTTTTTTTTAAACCTGAGCAGAGGAGGTGAGTCCGAGCAGATGAGTCCCGAACAAAGGAGGTGGTTGCTCGCCAGCGGTTGAGAAGCTTGTTGGCCGAGGTTGTCTGCCGTGGCCAAGGAGCTTGTTGTTCATGGTTGCCCGCCAACGGCTGAGAAGCTTGTTAGCTGGTCCACAAGCATGGTGGCCTAGGGTGCTCACCAGTGGTCAACGGGCACATGGGCGTGGAGCGACTGGTGGACAAGTCCCTGGCTGAAAAGTCTTTCCTGCCTGCGGTGCATGGTCGAGGAAAGGAAGCCATTGGCCGCGGTGCACGTGGCCGAAGAGAAGAGGCCACTGGCAGTGGTACACATGGCTGAGGAGAGGAGGCCACCGGCCACGGTGTGCACATGGTCGTGGAGTGGTTGTACAGTGGCCGGTGGCGGTCCTCTAGTGGGCGAAAAGTAGTGGCCACCAGTGGGCAAGGGGACCTCAGCCATGAGCTGGCCGAGGAGTCCATTACGTGTTCCGTGCACTGGGATGGATAAAGTGAAAATAAAGAAAGTAAGGAAATGAGGATGAAAAATGAGAGAAAAATACAATATTATTTATATGGTGAACAGTACCCACTACATTATCGAGTTTAATCTAGAGAAATGAGAAATACATATGGGATACATAATCTGTTAGACCTTTATTTTAAACAAATATTTACATATAGAGAATAACTTCTATAGGGTCTTGGCACAAACCAAGCCATTTGTGCCCTCCAATTATGAAACTACACGTCAACTTATAATAGCAAAAGCGAATGAGGACAAAACATTGAATCATTTTTCTCTCTTTTCTCTCTATAGGGTTCAGTCGTCCAAATCACTTTGAGTTTAAGAGAAAAGGCCATTGCTTCTCCTGCATTGAAAGATATCGTCCTTTCGCAGTAAAGCTCCACCGTCGTACAAGCATCGATAATCTCACCGTTTTAGTGGTACTTTCTTCTTGCTTTGCAATTTTTTGTTTGGTTGCCAAGAAATGTTAAAAGAAACTGCTATAAAGCTGGATTCTCTATCAAGTTCGATAAAAAAGACTATTGATTTTGAATGGGTTATTCTTTCCCTATAAATTTTATCTGTTTTACTTACATATATGCTTCTCTTTAAATGGGTTGAAGGAAGACAAGTCATTGGTTGCAATAGATTATGTTTGTTCAAGCGAAGGATTTTGTCGTAAAAGTTACCAAAAGAAAAAATACACAATTTCAAAGCCTGCAGAAACAAGGATAGGATGCAGAACAATGATGGGTTTAAAGAGAGTGGGATTATGATGGATTGTTAGTAAGTTGTGATTGAACATAATCATGAGCTTCTTACTCCTAAAGTACAAGTTTGATTCGTGGACATAGAGGGATAACAAGTGCTCAAGGAAGTCTCATAGATACACTCAATAAGTCAGGTGTACCTCCAAGAAAAATAATGTCAGTGTTGAATAAAGAATCTGATGGTGATCATAATGTTGGTTGTACATCTAAAGACATTCAAAATTATTTGAGCAATAGCAGAAGATGTCATCTTGGAGAAGGGGATGCTCAAATAATGTACAATTATTTTCTTGAGAGTCAATGCAAAAATTTAGGTTCCGTTTATGCAATCCAACTTGATGAAAATGGATGCATGGGCAATTGTTTTTGGGCAGATGCTAGATCATGGGCTGCATACTAGTATTTCGAAGACGTAGTTACTTTTGATGTTACATACTTGACAAATCACTATAGTATCCCTTTTGTTTTGTTTACTGGGGTTAACCACCATCATCAATCTACGATGTTTGGATGTGCTTTGCTTGTAAATGAAACAACTGAATCTTTTGTATGGTTATTGAAAACATGGCTTGAATCAATGTTGGAACGGGCTCCATCTACTATTATCACAGATGATGACAAGGCTATGGGTAAGGAAATTGCAGAGATACTACCAAATACAACTCATAAATTGTGTTTATGGCATATTTTTGCATAAGGTACAGAACATTTGGCTCATCTATATAATAAATATCCATCTTTTCAAGGAGATTTTCACTCTTGTATTCAAAATATTGTCACATCTAAAGAGTTTGAGACAAAATGGAGTGAACTTGTCAACAAGTATGAGTTGGGAGATAATGATTGGTTTACAAGACTTTATATGCGTCGTGAAAAGTGGGTGCCAGCTTATTTGCGAAATGAGAGTACGAATAAATTTTTCAAAGACTACGTTCGTTCAAGCACTATGTTGAGTGACTTCGTCCATCAATATGAAAAAGCATTAGATGCACATTATCTTAAAGAGAAAGAAAAATATGTGAAGATAAGGACTTCTAGGCCAATTTTGAAAACACATTATATAATGGAAGAAGAAGTAGCAAAGGTTTGAGTCTTTTTTAATGTTTCAATAAGAGCTATTTGAGAGTAAAAAATATAAGGCATGTAAATATCACGAAGAAGGAGAGATGAATATATATAGAGTGGCTTATCATGAGAAAGGGATTCCATTTTATAAACTTGCACTCAAAGTTCGTGAGATGAAAGCTACTTGTACATGTCATATGTTTGAATATTTTGGAGTTATATGTAGGCATATTCTTCTCATTTTTGTGAAGAAATCCTTAACATTCTTCCCCAACATTATTCTAGAGAGATGGGAGATTAATGCTAAAAGTTACAATATACATGGCATATCTAGTAATGAGATTCAAGTTGAGATACAAGATTCTTCCACCTTGATGAGAAACAGCTTAATGCTTAAATTCTATGAGCTTGTAGAGATGGGTTGTCAATCAAGAAGAACATATGAACATCTTGACCACAGTTTACAAAAGCTTCAAGACGAGTTGCATACAATCCACAATGACTGCGATAAAGATCCAAAGGATGTTGATGTAGGACATGCTAAGGATCTTATACAAAATAGTCAAGTACAATCAAACCTTACATTCACATTACAAGATCCTTTACATGTTCCTTCTAAAGGAAGACCCAAATCTTTGAGACAAAAACATCCAAAAGAGAAACAAGTAGCGAAGAAAAGGACTTCCAACATTTGCAAGAAAACGGGACATTTAAGAAGCACTTGTCCTTTACATAAGCATGCAAGATATTCTTCTAATTATTTATTTAGAACAATTAATATAAAGATATTTTAATTTAATGATTTTTAAAATCATCATTTAATCTCAACATATCTTCTTTCAATATAATTTTTCTCTATCTCATTTTTTGTGGTATGTAGTTTTTGTCTATTACTTGATTTTTATATATGTGTGAATGATGTAAAATGTTCTTTGCCAACTATGGAGTGTCACTCTACAAGTATCTTTACCATATCGGAAGATCCTATATGTTCATCAACTAAAGAGGATATTGCTGCAGATAGTATCAATGTCTTTGGAACTCTTTGAAGTTGTCATTTGTGTTGTGCTATCCATTTTTTACATTTGCATGCACTAATATAGTTTTATGTTGATGTATATGGCTGTTGTGGCAAAAATCACTTCAAACATATGTGACTTACAACTGCAAGGGGTTTTGCCACAATAGGTTAGAAATACTGCGACATTTGATCAATACAGGCAAAAAATAATTGTCGCATGTTTGCAGATAAAAAAAGACCAATTATGCGACATCTTCTGGCAAACCACCAGATAGTGGAAAATGGTGGCTTATTACAGCAAAGTGTTTCTTTGCTAATACAAAAATTTTCTATCAGAAATACAGCTGCCTGCAAATTCAACAACGAACAATATACTAAATTCCCACATCATAACGTTGCCACAAATGAAGTTAATCCTCAATCTACTCTCTCGCTATTTCCTACTTACAACCAGTATACATTGTGTCAAATGGAATATATTGGCAACAAATGCCGCCACACTTCATAATTTGCTGCAACTCCACATCCTCATAACTAATAGCTACCGATGATTTTTGTTGTGGACAATGTATGATTGTTATAAGTCATTACTACCGACAAAACACTTTAGCTGCAAGTACACATCTATAGAAAATATCTATTCTGGCAAAACAATTCCTTGATCTCAACTTGCTTATTTAATTAAGTTATTTTAAACTCTCTAGTTCCATTATTCATTCTCATTTGAACTATCAAATAGATTATAGTTTAATAAATTTTGGTACTTATTAGTAATTTTTCAATCCTCGTGGGATGATACTCTTACTCATTCAGTTTATTACTTGCTACGATTCGTGCACTTGCGATTTCAATCAACAAATTGCATAAAGGTGCTTCATTAATAAAATGCATATGCAAAGTTATTGGTGATATAAATCTACAATGATTAAACCTGGGGTTATCCCTTCATGATACAACTTAGCAAAACTGAAACAAACAGAGGTAAAAGAAAAAATAGGGGCAGAAATGGAAATATAAAGTCAAATTGATACCATTTCGCATCGATTCTTACCACTCCCCTTGGCTGATCACAGCATAAGCAATTTAGTGCTTATATTATTCCAATTCATGTACCCACCGTGGGCAAAGAAGGCCTCTTCATCCATACATCTTAGGTGCTCTTAAGTACCGCAATAAATTTTGTAGGTCTGTGTTAGCCAATAAAAAAATGTTATATATATGTGGGTATATTACTACATTTAATCAATCAAAGGGATGAAGCCCATATAGGCTGCCAATATAAGCTGCCCATATTATCATGTCTAATTATATCTGCCCATATCCACCTTACTGAGTTTATCATAACATTCTACCAGTTTAACTTCCCCCCAATACACATGATAACTATATAAGAACATACATATTTGTTATTCTGGTCCTAAGGTGTGGTCTACAACCTAACCTTAGGAGCTACTCCTGAAAAAGATTAATGGAAAACATAGTATCATGAGTCTAGTGTTAGTTATCACATCAAACATACAACCACTTTGAAAAACAGCCAAAATCATTCACCTACAAGTAGATTGCTTTATACATGTTTGCTGCATACACCCACCCATTCAATACAGTATTGCTGCAGCTATAGGAAGTTTATCATGTTTGTTGCAACACAAATTGTTTCCAAACAGTTTTGAATAGAAGTAGGTATAAAGGCATTTATACTCTTCTATGTTCATTAGTTAGATTAAAACTAGACTGCAACTCAGATCCCATCTAATGCATACAAGACCTTTTTGCTAACCCAACACTAGGTGACATATATGGTTATTCATACAATGACCAAACTGTAAAGCCAAATTACACCTCAATAATCCTAAACAGATACATAGTAGTAGGAACATTTTGTAGTGCATTTTAGCAATAGCAAAAAACTTGAAATTATAGCATAGATGAGAACTTACACCAAGTCTGTCATCATGAGTGAATTACACCAACTCTGATATTGTCACATCTACATGTGGAACCTGCATATATTTAATATCTTTGTTTTAGCATTCCAATTCAGTAATCAATTTACACAAACTTGCCAAAGCAGGTTGGGTCAAGTACAACTCAACCACCCCTCCATACATAATGCCAAATGAAGAGGCTTAATTAGATAAAATTATAAGGATAGTGAAATGGACAACATCTATGGAAAATGCAGCATAAGCAACAAAAAATGACTACCCAAGGGATCACTAGCAACCACAATCCAGAATCCAATTAAATGTTGTTTCAGTTTAGAATAGTAATAAACTCACCCTTTGTATAATTCAAGTGTCATGAAGGATCCCACACAATTGTCATCTAACATCTCAATGGTGCTTTTCAACCAAGTGTTGCAGAGCCTTATGCCTTAAGGAGGGCCATGGAATTGTGAGAAGATCTTGGCTTCTCACAAGTCACATTCGAGGGTGATACTCACAATATGTTATTAATATGGTCAATGCAGATGGAGAGAACAATTTATGGTATGGTCAGGGCGTTGAGGACATTAAAAGGAAGTCCAAAAGAAGACCTATTCTGGTAAGCTAAGTTTCCATATAGAGAGGCTAACTGTGTAGCCCACTCTATTGCGAAACATGCATTCAATTTATGATGATGAATGTATATGGATGGAGGTAGGTCCTTCTATAATAGATATACATGTCCAAAGAGACAAAACACATTTGATTGTTTAATGCAAGTGTTGTATGATATTCGTTTAAAAAAAATAAAAAAATCTAGAATTGCATAGAGGTCTTACATTAATAAAATGTATATGCACATTTATTGGTGCTATAAATCTACGAATAAAAACCTTGGCTTATCCCCTTATCATACATCTCAATTAAACTAAAACAGAGGTAAAAGGAAAAACAGGGGCGAAAATGAGAAAATAAAGTGAGATTGAATACATTTAGCATCGATTCTTACCACTACCCTTGGCTGATGACAGCACAAGCATACTAATACTTCTATTATTTACCACACCTCAAAAAATCCCTCATGATTTGTATGGCGTGAGCGGTGACGGCTAGTTGCCGCATCTCCCGAAACTGCCTCAAATCGGCTAGAAAATCGAAGCCACCAACTGAGCCAGAATCAAAACCGTATGCAGTACCTGATGATCTCGTGGTTGCTGGTCCTCAACCATACTACGGCAACAATGATTTTTTTATGTGCGAAATAAGAGTCAAAATTTCTCAGTATTTTCATTCGTGAGTTTCGTCCAAATGATAATAGTATAATAGGGAGGCTGATGAGAAGAGATTGGAAAAATCCAGCTGGCAGCAAGTTTCAGCCTATTTATATAACCTGTTATAACAGCAAAAGCTTCTCGTCACACAAAGGTGCAGTGAACTTTATAAAGGGGATCATACTTGCGGCTATTGTATGTTGTTACAACAGATGTAAAAAAGTGCCACAAATGAATTATACGCACCATGTTATTTGTGTCGTTATATTTTTTGTAAATTCATCCAAAGCTTCTGGAGACTTCAATGTTGTGAATAAAGGTATCTATTTGCGGCAAGTTTTTAACCGTAGGGAAAAAAATGGTGGCAAAAGGCCCAAAAAGTTGTAGTGAATGCAACAGTTTTTTTTACTACTCTTGAGTTGAAAGGAAAAGATAAGACATGAAAGAGAGAAAGCCAAGAGTGGTTGACTAGCATATAAAAAGATACAATTGACATAACACAAATATTACTTAGCTACTCCAAATATGACATCATGAGAAACTATACAACTATCAAACATAGTGGATTTTCTCTTCAAACAATTCGTGGGCATAGTCTTTTATGTCAAACCACGTAAATCCTCATGCCCCTCTCTTTATTTATATTCTATCTGATTTATTTATTATTTATGTAATATATGAGCATATGATATTGTATTAACACCCAAGCCATCATAGCGGCCATTCGACGGTATTGTTAGACTCCAGTCGTACCAAAATATTGCATTAACAAATCATATTAGTTAATTTAACATAATAATTTTAATAGTTTTCTTATATTATTTACTCAAATAAGAATTATTAAGGATATGTTTGGTTAGTGAGGTGATCTCAAATCACCTCAGACTATTTCACTACTATTCACTATTAGGGTAATGATACCCTTACCACTCTTTACCACTCCTCTACTACCCAAGCCTATGTGGCTTTCTTATATTATTTTTTTCCATTAGCTTTTGCACTTTTTAGGAACATGTCTTTGTTCTTTCAGCTTTTGAACATGTCTCAGAATAGTCCCATCCTGTTCTACTACTCAGAACACAAAAGTCTCGTCCCACCCAACAGTCCCATCCCTCTCTCAATTCAAGCTCCCCTCCGCTCCCAAAAGCCACTGTCAACTGCACTGACCCGGCACAAGATTTATTCTGCTATACTCTTGTACTCTCTCTCTCTCTCTCTCTCAGAGAAGTCCCTGCAATGTGGTCACTATTCACACATACTATTCTCCACCGTTCAACGACGCCATCTCAGGTGAGGATACTTCTCTCTCCCTATCCTTCACTTTCCCTCTTATTTTTCGGTATTTATGTTGTTATTCAATGTATTTGGGGCTTCTTTAAGCATATTCCAAAGCTCTCGTAGGAGCTCTTGCCCTTAATCACCACCATTGCTTCAAACCAAATATTATTTCTATGACGCCCCACCTAAGAAGCTCATTAGGTCTTGGCTATAGTAACTGTAACACCCCATATTTTAGTGTAATTTTAATGAAGAAATTATTTTTATTGATTCAAAATTTATTCTCTTGTTTTAAAATTATTGGATTTTTAATTGGAATATTTTTATGATTTTTAATTTACGAAAATTATTTTTGAAGTGCATTCCTTAAATTAATTATTGTTATGCGTTTAAATTTCTTCTCAAATTAAATTAACTTATTATTAGGTTTAATTATTTATTTTCATTGTAAACACTGCGTTTGAATTATTTTATTTCACTGGCTGTTTTAAAATCGTTTCCGTTGGATCATTTTTGTGACCCAAGATATGAGGATTGGACCTCATTTCTTTCCTTCCATTTTTTCTTTCCTCTCCTTTTCTTTTCTTCTTTCTTTTCTTTTTCTTCTCCCCTGTCTCTTTCCTGCACGCGACCTAGCCCCTCCCTCTCTCTCTCCATCCGATCCTTCTCCTCCCCAACCTGCTGCCGTGTGCCGGCGGTGGTTGACACCGCCTAGCCCCCAGCTTCCCCAGCCGCCGGCGACACCACCCCTCTATTTCCAGCCCCAGCCGCATCGCCGTTAGCCACCACGAGCTCACTCAAGCCACGGCACCTCTTGTGCTCGGTCGCCGCCGTCGCGCCACCTCCGGCCACCATCTTCTCACCACATCATCATCGACCTCTTAGAAACCCATTAGACCCAACCCCGGCTCCGATCCGTCACCGGTGAAGCACTTCCAACTCTATTTCTATTTTGGGTGTTTTTGCACTTCAACCGCCTATTGCGCCGCCACTCACGGCCAACCACCACCACCACTAGCTTCACCGACATCCCTAGGCCCTACCCTATTAATTTCGGGTCTTCATTTGCACCCGTTTAAAAGTAGATTTTTGAGACCCACGGCCACAGTGCATTTGGCACTGTTTTGTTGCTGCATTGCCGCTTCTAGCACCTCTGTGATCTTTCAAAAATTACATTATAGCATTGTAAGTATTTTTCCAAAGAACTTTTGAGATTTAAATGTATTTTAGCGCTAACTCATATTTACTGTGAATTGGTTGGTTGTGCCGGACTGAGTCCGAGGAGTAAGGGGGGTCGGTTGGATTGGATTATGAAATTTTTTGAGTGATTGGTTTATGATGTGAGATTTATTGACAGTTTCGGGTTTAAATATTGGTGTTTAAGTTTGACTTTGGTTATGGTGGATATTGATCATTTTAGAAAGTGATGATATATTTTTGGAATTATGAGGGTTTTAAGTTTCGAGAAATTAAAAAAGGTTATTTTTTAAGTTTAGGCTTAAATATCGAAATACGTGATTGATTGGAAACTTACGAAAATTGCGTGATTATCTTTATACGTGACGATTTATAGTCGACTCGACATTTTTGAGGAAAAATTCTGGAAAAGTTAAGTTGTCCAGGTAAGCGGGGTTCCTATGCTAGATTTGCATAAAAAAAAAAATGAACTGAGGTTGGTTTGTAAGAAAAAATATGCATGTTGTTTTAAAAAGAAAAAGTGAAAAATAACCTCAGTATATGTTTCGCATTCCATCATGAGATACATATGAAAGAGAAAAGAAATGTTTTTGACATGAAATGTGTAGACATGAGCAATATTTGACATGTTTCTGAAATATGCAAAAGAGCGAATATGATATCATTGAGATTTTTATGCATGTGATATGAAATGATTTTGATCTGTTTTTTATCAAATGGAAATGATATGAACATGTTCGCACGTGTTTTGATATGATGTGGATATGATAAAACTTTGGCATACTTATCTGTTATGAATATGGTTCTGAGATGATGATACTGGTTCACGTGATATGGTTGGTACCACCATGATATGATAGAGTGCACCCACTTTGGAAACAAAGTGGTCTTTTTACGTGTTCTTTCCTGTGTGCACACTCGGGGCTCCGAGATTGAAAAATGGGAAGTTCACCACATGATACTGCCTGGTTTGGCCATCGGGGATAGCACAACCCTAACACGGGAGTTAACATGGTATATGATATGATATGATAAGATGAAAATGTTCAGTTATGTTATGCCAAAGCGCTTTTGAATATGAAACGGATCTTTAAATATGAAGTGTTGATTTTGAGTATGAAAAGATTGAAAAGTCGCTCTGATTTTTTGATAACACGTTTTTCTGAGATCTGCATATAAAAATAAAATGTTTTTGTTTCTGCATACTGAACTTTCTGAAAATGCTCATGTTTACATACTAGTATATGTTCTCTGCTTACTGAGTTGTTGATAACTCACCCCTTATCTCCACAATATTTTTCAGATGATTTGAATGTTTCAGTTGAGGATCAAAGATATGGAGCATGGATGAGAAGAGTTAAGAATGATGGTTTAAGCATAAAAGGTTTATATCGGTGTTAAGGATTTTCATTCAGTAAGCTTGTTGTGCTCTGATGATGTGATTTGTTAGGAGATTGATGTTTATATTAAGATTTTGTATTGTCCTAGAATAGTTATTCTGGAGTAATTGATGTAAATATATGAGTATTTTGTGCGATAGAGAAAAATTGGAGTATGTACTATATGGAAGGAAAATGATTTTTAAGTGACATAAGTTAACTCTCCGAACCCTCGGGGACGGCGCGTTACAGTAACCATGACCCTAACTAATTAGAAGTTGAATTATTTGAGAAAAAGAACAAATTTTGGGAGTTTGACTTGGCAAAGAAGTTTACATTGTCAACTTAGTTAGAATGTTTAGATTTCAACGCTTTATTAATTTTGAGGATAAGAAGCCAATAGACCAATAGAGGAATGACATATGGCATATTGGAGGTTTGCCACATTATTGAACTAAGTAATTTGGGTTAAAGGTTAGATGGATTTGTGAAGCTCAAGAAATTGGTTTAGTAAAGGCCCTAACTTATTGGGTAAAAGGGCTATGGAAAGACAGCAAGACTTAAGCCCAACTTCTTGGCAAAAGACTATGGACCTAACTTATTAGACATAAGATATTAGGTCCAACCTAGTAAACATAAGGTTATTGGGCTCAACTTAGTAAGATTCAAGGCTATCAGGCCAATTGAAGAAAGTCTCAAAGTTGGGATTCAACCTAGTGGACTATTGAGGCCAAGGATAGGCCGAATAAATCTGATCATAAAGTCCATGGATAAGTCCACATATAGGCCCACAACAAAGGCTTGTTCATATGCCCCTATAATTGCCCAACACTTGAAGCTCAAGCCTTATATTTCATTTCACTCTTCGAAATGGGACCCATATACACCATACCTTTGGTTTCCATTCTGTCCAAGCCCCAACCACACGCCCCTAGGGTTCCCCCTTCAACCTAGGTAAAGTTGTTAATTTGAGTTAAGATCACTATTCATCTCACCCATGAATAGTAACTCAAGCATCATGAGTTGCATGGTTTTCTTGAAACTCTTTTCTTCATACTTTTAAATCTAAAATTCTTGTCTTTTACACTTATTTTGCATCAGCATCACTCTTAGATAACACTTGAAGGTTAGAATTAACCCAACCCATTTCACTTGAAACAAGGGCATGTAAATGTTAACTAAAACCACCAATCGGCATACTTGAAGCAAACCAAGTGACCTTTCATTAAACCACCCAAAACCAATGCTTTTTCAACAAGTTTTCAAGAGGATTTTTACCCTTTTAATCCTTATGATTTCACCTAAGAATCAGACCCAGCAAGTGTACAAAGCAATTCTAAGAAACAAAACCAAAATACCAACTATTCACTGACAAACTTGAGGTCTTGACTAAACCAATTGCAACTCCATCTTCAAGGATTTTCTGCACTTAATTGTCCCACCTCCACACGCCACCACCTCTATCCTTTAGTCCCAAGGAAGTGATTCAAAGCACTGAAGTGCATGTTTGTCCAAATATCCCCCTAAGGTAGCAAAACCAATTGGCAATTGGAGAGGCAAACTTGAACCACTTGGCTGAAATCTATCACAAATTCATCTCTTTCATTTTCTGCTCAAACATGAACACATGACAGCCACTCATACCTCTTTCCCTCACCTTTATAAGCTACCAGATATAGGTTATCATGCTCTCAAAACAAGTGACAAAGATGGGACAAAAGATGATAAAAAAAATTTGGACAGCTTTGGAGGTCAAAACCGCTGGCCATCACTTGCATTTTCTTTGTGTTTTTGTTTCAAATTCTGGAACTTCTCAGCCCTACACCTATGGCCTCCCTCTAGCTCCTTTCCATGAAGTAATCAAGTGTCTTAGATCACTATTCAATTGACCAAAGTGATGACACAACTAAATTGTGCACTCAACACTCCACCGCCCACCTCCACCAATCACCTCCCACACCCTTCAGCCAAACCGAATGCCCCTTCACCCCTCACCCCTCCATGGGGTCCTATAAATACCTCACTTCACCCCTAACTTCTTCACACAACTTACTCTAGCCTTCCTCTAATGTTCTTGAGAGCAAATCACTCAAAGTGTAAGAAAAGGTTGAAATCGAGTAGCTTGAGTGACGTTGTTGAAGTGAGTTGATTTTTGAGAGCTCAACGATTATGATTTTTGTAAATAATCTTCCCTTATCTCTTTTTGGGTGTTATATTGACATGGTAAACTTTGAATTATAGCATGATAATGAGGATTTGATTGAGTTATAAAGGTTTTACTCAAAGTGATGCATTTCGGCCAGATTTGAAGTTTGGCGTGTATATACTGTTTTGATATGAAATTTTAGTCATGAAATATTTTGATATGTTACCTTAAGTGTAGTTATCATCTTGAATATTTGAGTGAAGGTTTAAATTTGAGGAAAACAACATTTCCTGATAGGTTTATAAGCGCAATATGTTGTGTTGATCATCTAAACATTTGGTTTCCACTTGTATGTTAGTAACCTTGACATAATATGATCTATTTCCTCAAGGATGGCCTTGTGAACCTTTAGGAACCATTTATCATCATGCTAGTCATTGAAATGCATGTTCATTTAGGCTTTAAAACTTGCATTGACAAAGAGAAACTAGAAACATCATGCATACACACAGTTTGAAGGTTTTTGGATAATTTGGTGTTATTCAATGCCTAAGTATTGGGATGAACTAGTGTGACATAAATCTAAGTTGTAAATATGTTCCAAGATAAGATTTATGGATGGAATTTGATCACACATGCATGTATAAAAGGTATAGGCGTGAAATCACAAAAATGATCACCAAATTGCATGCCATGGGTTGGAAGGTTTTGACATAGAAGTTGATTGATTCTTGAAATTATAAGGTCATATATGGATTCAGAACATAGAATATATGATGTTTGTGAGATTTGGTGAAACTTGGAGCCAAATTGCTAATATTAAAAGTTTAGGGCCTTAGTAATAATTGTTGGAAATTGTAGGGGCAATTTCATAAATATTGTTTGAACCTCTTTGATTATGAACATCTTCCTTAAATATGCAATTCCTAACTTAGAATAACTCTTATTACAGCCGCACCAATTTCCTAAAACATCCTAGAATTTTGTAAGTTAGCTTCTAACATACCATTTGATAATTTATTTATGATTATTGCTTAAACATCGCATTCATATTATAAATTCCATTTAGCATGAAAAATCATATGATACATCATTGAGCATTTGATTACTTGCTTTACATGACATGTGAAATTCTCTCCATTTTAGCATATTGCATCCATAAATGTCATTTTTCATAAAACTTATTATATATGCACATGTTACGAAATACTTTTTTTTTTTTTTTTTCAAGTTTTGCATGAAAATAAATTTTTTCACGACCCCAAAGATAGGGATGAGAAATTATCCTAGTGAAACTCCTATGTCCACTCTGGAGTGAGTAAAAATGGAATGGTAACTCCTAGTTTGACGAATAACAGTTAACGAACATCGACGGGGTCCTCTTTAAAGAATTCCAGGGCATTGTCGTATGAATATGGTGCCTAATGCTAGTGGGTATCGCTATGAATGAATACTCTTGCTATGGTTAATTTGGACAGCCTGAGTATATAAGTATGATCAATGCATTAAAGATTATCTGATGACGTAGTAACAACTTAAGTTGTACTACGGTCACCTGCAGGTGCTCATGGTGCATATGGAGAACCGTGTTGCTACCACATGTTGATGATGTTTCTAATGAGTAAAAAAAGATGTTATGTTTTTAAAATGATGAAGAACGAAATGTTCTCTGGAAGAAAATGTGCATCAAAGTTTTTTTCTGGAAAATGTTAAGGAATCTCGATGCGAGATAAATACAAACTTTTCTGCATATCTAGCATGCATCTCATGTTTATCATGTATCATGCATATCTTATTTATGTGCAAGTTATTTTTTAACTTACTGAGATCTCAAAGAATCTCATTGTGGTAGTCCCACTACCATTCCTCCCGAAATTGTAGAAGTTGTGTCAAGACCGACATACGACGAGCAAGATGAACCGCTGGCTTCTAATGGTTGAGGATGAGCCTGATCCTAAGAAGAGGCTGGACTTGATTTTAATGTTTATAGCAATGGCTCTATACACCATAGAGCGGATGAGAGAGTTGATTTGACTATGTAGTATCTGTATTAAGGAGATTCTATCTCCCACTTTATATTGAACTTATGTAGGCCTCTTAAGTGATGAAGTATCTAATTATGGTTTATTAATCATTGGGATGTTTAGTTCATTCTGGAATCAAAGTTTTTTTCACCTTTAATTTCGCTACGATTATTGCATACTGCTAGATTCATACTAGGATGCATTGCATATTAACTGTCATGAACAAGAGTATGTAACCATGTGTTACATGTCCACGCTCAAAGTATCTGTTTCATCCCAAGCGGAGTTTGGTGGCATCATAATTTCTCATGTAACGTGTGTGGGCATGCCTGTGTGTGGAAAAATAGTTTGAAATTGCTTATTTTTTTGTGTAAAAATGCCGTTGGTTAGAATATTTGCAGCATAACTTTTTATATTTACTGTTTTACATAAGTTACATGATATCCTTGTAGCATATTTATTCTTCAATAAATATTGAGTAGACACTAAATAACAAAAAGTTACATTGAAAATTATTATTTTGTGCCGCGCCTACTGCAGGATACATGATAAAAAGGTAAATATTACTTTTGCATCTCAGTGTGCTTGGGATTTTTGCAAGAAGATGTTTGGTAATATATATAGCCACATTCCACATCTTGGTCTTGCTGGTGCTCTTTTTCCAGTCATGACTTGGTAAGGTTTATTTACATTTGTCTTGTGATATTTTCAGGTGGCTTTGATATGCATTGACCATGATAATTACAAAAACTGTTATGTTTTCAGGTGGTTTTGATATGCCTCAGATCCTGATCTTTTGTAACCCCAGCTTCCTCGTGTCGTGGCAATTGTAAAGAAACAAGAAGATGTGCAATTAATATCACTGAAGGCTCAGCTACTAGATTCTCTTGTAGCATTGTGCATTTATAGAATTTGGTTTATAAAGAAACTGGGACTGCTTAGATCCTTTATGTACTAAGTGGATTAACTTATACAGTTTTGTTCATGAATGTAATCCCAACAGTTTTGATTCAGGTGGCTTGCATGTGTGATTAGTAACATAATTATGTGTATAATTTAATTAGTCTAAATGTTGGAAAAGTTCTATTTAATTAGTCTAAACGTTGTAAAAGAGTTTGCAGAGTAAAATAGTGGTTATGGCTAGTCTTGGCAAATTACAAAAGAAAGCTATTTTATAAGTTCATTCAGAAATCAAACATAAGTTTCTGGAGCTTCGTCTCTTTTGGCCTTGCAATTTTTTCTGCTAGACTACTTTCTTGTTTTGTTTGCTTTTAATATATTCTAACATGCTAATTGATGATAATATACTCAATCCTTAATACACTCAAATAAATACTGCAGTACCAATACTGGAAAATAACAATCCTTGGATTAAGTAATCTGATAAAATATTAAGTCATAACATTCATTACAATTGGATATAGCATTACAAAACAGCTGATTACAACATTCATTACAACTATTCATTACAAAATGTTCATTACAAAACAGTTGATTACAACAGCCATATTAATATAAATATGAAAAACACACTATAAGTGCAGCCCTATATCTACGCATCAGAATCTTAGTTAATCACGCTTCATTCTCAATTAATCCTTGATGCTGGGTAGCTTCTATTTCCATTGTTAACCTGAACTTAGATGTCGCTTGCTTGACTGGGTATGTTTAACTACCATTTGTTACTTTCGAAGTTCTTTGAAATTGACATACTAGGATTACATACAGAACAAGACAAATCTCTAAAAGAAAAAATAATGGAAAGGAGAATGGCAATTGAGGTTTAAAGGAGAGTGACAATTATACCTGAACTTCTGAAAGGATAATTTTAAGTTTAGCTATTATCTCAGAGAAGGAAGGCCTATTGCCAGGAACTGCTTCCCAACAGCTCTGCATTAATTCTAACAGCTTGGAGTGTGCATTCGAAGATCAGGACGGAGTCCTTAGAAAATAGAATACATGACATAACTTTTAGGTTAATATAAATTCAGAAGCTTAACTTTTGTCTCCAGAGAAGAAGTGTGTAATATACTAGACTCCTTGAGAGATTAGATACCAACACTTATGTGTCAAATATACAAACTCCTTGAGGATTTTTTATTTTTTTTTATAAGTAAGAAAATATTGATAAGACTCCCAAAGGAATTAAGATGCTCACACTTTTTTTAAAGGTAATACTAAAAAAATACTAGAGCTTTAATATTGGTGAAACCCTACCCATTCAAAGGTATAACTAAGGTATTACCCACTGCAACATCACCAAACCCAATCCATTCAAAGGTATTACCAACATCACAAACACTGAAACATCACCTCCTAGCTCCTGCAATAGCACCTCATATTTCGCCCCAACAACACAAACACTAAAATAACACCAAGCACAACCTATTCAAAGCCTAAAATTAAGGTATTACCCACAATCAGATTTCACTTACACAAACACACGGGGATCATAAACGAGGTATGAGAAACATGAAAATTTCAGCACCCTATAAAAGCTACCCTCATACTCAAAACTCAAAAGAAACTTCAAAATTATTGAGCAATGGAAGAAATTGAAAACCAATTTCAATTAGGCACTAAAATAATCAACCCAGAGCAAGGAAAGCTAAAAGTTTTGCAAATTGGAATATGCTTGAACAAGCCCAAACAGTGAAAGAGAAAATGGGTCTTCCCAAATAGTGAAATTTTTTTTTTTGATAAGTAATCAAAGATATTGTATTCATAGAACTAGGCAAGGCCCAGGTACACAGGAAGTATACATGAAAAAACGCCTAGCTAGAGGTTACAATAGAAAGGAGAAGATCATGGACACTGGATCCGTTACAAACTATAGCCCCCGCCCATAGGAACAATGACTTAAAAAAGAAAGCTTTAAGCTCAGCCAAAGTTCTCTCATGATCTTCAAAACATCTAGCATTTCTCTCATTCCAAATACACCAACACATGCATATTGGTATCAATCTCCAAATTGCCGCTACCTGAGAGTCACCATGAAGGCCTCTCCAACTTGCTAGAAAGTTCACCAATCTACAAGGCATAACCCAAGACAGACCGAGTCTTGAGAATACATCATCCCACATAGCCTTGACCACCTCGCAGTGTAGAAGCAGGTGATCAACTGACTCCCCATGCTTTTTACACATACAACACCAATCTAAGACAACAACCCGACGTTTCCTCAAATTATCTGTAGTGAGAATCTTGTCCAAAGAAGCTGTCCAGACGAAGAAAGCTGCTTTTGAAGGAGCTTTCGTCTTCCATATGCTCTTCCATGGAAACATAGATAGACCGGGATTCATGAGCTTCTGGTAAAAAGAACTAACAGAGAAAGTACCTTTCTTAGAAAGATTCCAAAGCAACTTATCTTCGGAACCCCCTGGAAGACTTGCTGAATATAGAGCCGCAAAGAACTCTGAAAAAGACTCTAGTTCCCAATCATGAGCTGCCCTAATGAAATCCACATTCCATTGAGGGGCACCATTTGAAAAAACCAAGATATCAGCAATCGAAGCCTCCTTAACTCTGGCAAGAGCAAAGATGGCAGGGAAGGTATCTCGTAAACAGTGGTTGCCACACCATTTATCAAGCCAAAAACGGACACGCAAACCATCACCTACCACGAAATGCTCGTGACCCCGGAAGGTCCCCCAACGGCTTCTAATGTTTTTCCACAAACCCACTCCGTGAGGACCACGTACCTCATTCGAGCACCAGCCTCCCCAAGCTTCTCCAAACTGAGAATCTATAACGAACTTCCAAAGAGCCTCCCTTTCATTTTGATACCTCCACAACCACTTACCCAAGAGAGAAAATAGTGAAAAATTAGAGAGAAAGTGTGGGGCTTACCTAGAGGCTCGAGAGAGGCGTCTCAGGCTGCTGTGAGTGGCGGTGGCACCTCTATTAATTTTCCCAAATCGCCAAAACCCTAGATACAGAGAGAGAGAGAGAGAGAGAAAGTTAGTGTGGGAGAGAGGCAACGGAGAGGGAGAGAGAAGTAGCCTCACCTAAGACGACGTCGTTGAACGGTGGCCCGTCTCATTTCGTTGCCTTTTACGGTGGCTCTTGGGCGCAGAGGGAAGAGCTCGAGCTGCGGAGGGGAGAGTTGGGCGCGAAGGAGAAATGTGTCTCGGGTTGTTGATTTTTGAGTTTCAGTTTGTGCTAGAAGTAAGAAGAAAGAAGAAATAAAATTGGGTCACGTGGACTGAGTAGTAAACAAAATGTAAGAAATGGGTCGGAATTTAGACTAAACTAAGTTAATCTTAATTTAGTTTAATTTTAAATTGAATATGACATTCAAATATCCAACTTTCAAATCATTAAACTCATCTTAACTCGTCTAATTTTAAGCTAAATCTAACATCTATACTTTCAACTCTCAACTCTCAAATCACTAAACTCATCTCAACTCGTCTAATTTTAAGCTAAATCTAATATCTATACATCCAACTCTCAACTCTCAAATCACTAAACTCATCTCAACTCAAAATCTCTTTACACGTAAGACTCACAATCTTTTTCAACTCAACATATCTTTACATACGGGATCTACAACCTTTCTCAACTTCCCATAAATACATCTAAACTCATCTTAAGTGAGTCTCACAAAACTCACTCTATCATCTTAACTCATTACTATTCATAAAGAATTAAACTCATCTCAACTCAGATCAACATCCAAACGAGGCCCTAGCTTTCAATATTATTCACAAATTATTTATTTCTTTTTATAATTATTTATTATATTTTCACAATTTTTTTTCCAATTATTTACCGATCAATATCACCTTATTTGGTTACGTAGTTAAGATGAGATAAGTTTTGTTGAAAATTGAATAAAATATTGTTATAATATTATTTTTTAATATTACTTTTATCTTAAGATTTGAAAAAAGTTTAATTGTTTATTATATCTTGTGTGAGAGTTTGAGAAAGTTGTAATAATTATAAGAGATAAGATAGTTTAATTTTGTATAACTATAATTTTTCTTGCATAACCAAAATTACAATTGGAACAGAAGCCTAACATTTTTCTTGCATAACCTAACATTAAATTATGTAACCAAACTTTAAACGTAACCTTACAAAAAACCTAACATTTTTCTTTCATGATGTAGTTGGAACATAAAATTATAGTTGGCTATCTGAGACCCCGTTTGAATTGAAAAATCATCTCAATTCATCTCATCTTATTTCATCATTACAACTTTATCAAAGTGTTACACAAAATACAATAAACAATTCAACTTTTTCAAATTTCAATTCAATTTTTTCAAATCTCAAAATAAAAATAATATTAAAAAATAATATTCTAATAATATTTTATTCAATTTTTAACTTTTATCTAAAATTATATCACCTCATCTCACTATCTAATAGGAGTGCTACCCGCATGGTGCAGGATAGGACACTCCCTCCCTGCCACTGCCCCCCGCCCCGCACCATGCCAGGAGAGGATTTCCTACCCTGCCCCCGTTCAACCCAATGACACATCAGGTCTAAAATAATTTTTAGGTATAAATTTTTTTTTAAACCCAAATTATAATATAATTTAAATTATAAATTGAAATTTATACATTCAAAAAAATATAAGCTTATGTGAATTATATTTTGGATTGCTTTGGCCTTCTCGGCCAACCATTATATATGATATCAATATAATATAATAGTCATACTTAAGCAATATGAGACTTACTGAGGTTAAGGCAATACTAGTCATACTTAAGCAATGTGAGACTTAACAGTAATTCTCGCATTGTTTAAATATGACTATTGTATTGTCTTGGCCTTATATATAATGGTTGGTTTAGAAAGTCAACACAATTTATTAACTTGAATTTTGTAACATTCAGGGCTCTAAGCCCAGTTCTTTTGAAGTCAGCCCGATTGCAGGAAGCCCAGCCCACAAGCACTTGATGAGAGGCTTGAACGACGTCGTTTTGGCGAGTGTTTAATTCCCGTTTCTGATGCATTGTTTTTCTTCTCCACGGTTTCTTCCCACTGCACTGCATTTCCGCATATTGCTCAAACCGTGCGTATCAACCCATAACCCTTGCAGTTGATTTTACCTCTTACCATGCTCAAGAACGGACTTGCACATTTCTGCAGATATTTCAATCGGTTCCTCTCAATTTCTCTATCCCTTCACCGTGCGTTCGACTCAAGGTGTTAGAGCTTCAACTTGTGACTCCACTGCAGTTTTGTTCGGCATCTTGAACAACTGTTGGTAACTTCTTCCCTCAATCCGGCATCTCTCTCTTTCTTTTTATTTTTTTTTAATTTTATTTCTTTCTTCTTCTTCCTTTTTCTTCCGGTTTTACTCGTGCAGGCCTCTCTCCTTTTTGGGTTTGCTCTATTTTGATTACACACACAAACCACTTTGTTTTGCTTGCCGTACGCACACACTCAAACTTCTCAAGCTTTCCTTGCACAAGTCACTTTCTCTTTCACTTGAGATTGCTGTGAATTTTTCTGGGCATAGACTACAGTGAGTTGTGTTGGTTTGAAGTGGTTTGAAGTTTTCGTGACTCTGTTAGATAAGTCACTTCTGAAGCATTTGGTAGGGTTCGGATATTGTGGTTGATTGTGAAATGTAGTAATGTTACTGATTTGTTTGTAGCGTGGGTAAGATTTTTGCACTACTGCAGTGACTTTTGGTAATCTGTTACAGTTATAAATTTATATTGTGTTAATGTTTTATATGTTGGGTTGTGGTAGAGTGTGATGGAATTCTTGAAGTTGAGGAGTATGATTTTTGGATGGCTATGTGAGACTGTTTTGGGCTATTAATTGAGACTATTTTGTGTAAATTTATGGGTATTTTGAGCTAGTGGTATTGGATATTTTTTTGCAAGTCTTGAATTGTTGAATGACTAAAATATTGATGCTGGCACTTAAAATTTTATTTGAAGGTTGGAGGTGAAGTATGGTTTGAGTTATGTTTTAATCATTGGAGTTGCTGTTATTGGTTTTGGAAATATTTATGGTTAGTTTGGTATTAATAAAAGGGGGCTGTTTTGGGTTTTAAATGCGAATGGTTTGAGGAGAGAGTTGTTCGGGTTTAATTGCTATGATAGTTATTGAGTTAAAAAGAGACTATTTTGATTTATTACTCAATAAATAGTAGCTTACTAGATTGTTTATTAAATGTTGTGTATATGTTTTGTTTAGGTGGTGTTACTATTAGAATTCCGACTCAAGGTGTTGATAATACGAGGAAATCAGGTAAGCGGGGTTCATATACTAGTTTTGCATAAAAGAAATAAAATTAGGTTGACTTTGAAAATAAGCATGTTTGTTTTTTAAAAGAAAACTAAAAACGACCTCAGATGTTTATTCTGCATATGCATAAATTCTATATAAGAGAAAATATTTTCTGTCATGACTGGTGTAGACATGAGCTAATTTTGTGTATTTGTTTATGAACTATGCAAAAGAGCGAATATGAAAATCTAAAAGTTTTGTTATGAATAAACAAAAATATTTTGATTATGTTTATTTCGAACATGTGAAGTGATCTAAAGCTATTCAGTGTTTCTGTTTTGATATGATGTGTCATCTGAAAACCTTGGCATGAAGTTCTAATTCTGTATCTGAATGTGATATGTTCCGATAATATTCCGTTCTGTTTCTGTTAAGGCTCAGCCACGGGTATAATGGTGGTTTATAACCCTACCACGGGGTAAAACATAGTATACGACCCTGCCACGGATATAATGGTGGTTTATAACTCTACCACGGGGGTGAAACATGGAATATGGCCCAGCCACGGGTATAATAATGGTTTATAGCCCTACAACGAGGGTGAAACATGGCATATGGCCTAGCCACGAGTATAATGGTGGCTTATAACCCTACCACGGGGGTTAAACATGGTATTTGTCCCAATGTGATGCTAAGAGATGATATGATTATAATGTTTCAGTTTGGAAATGCCAATGGATTTTCTTTTTGGAAAATAAGTTTGTCTCTTTGGAAATTTCGCTGTAGTGTTTTTATGCCAAGTGTGTTTATGCATTTCAAGAGTACATATGTGGTTTTTGCATTCTGAAAGTAAAATATTTTATTTGCATACTGAACATTATAAATACTCATGTTTACATGCTAGTATATGCTATCTACTTGCTGGGTTGTTGATAACTCACTCCTTAATCTTCATAATATTTCAGACGATATTGATGGTTCAGCTGAGGATCGGTATTAGAGTTTATGAACAAGATTAGCAGTGAATTGTTGTTGGGTATCTCGCGGTATTAGTGCTAATGTTGGATGTTATTTATTTATCAAGTGGACTTAAATGGATTTAGACGGTTTATGGAAACTTATGTCAATTTTATCTTATTCTAGTTTGTTATTTGAGACATGAAGAAGAGTTGATATTTTATTTGGATTGTTGGATTGAAGATTGGATAAATGGGTTTATATAGTTTATTAATTTAAAGTATTTACGTTTGATTTGAAGTTTTGGAAGTATATATTATTGAATTTGGAAGTACATTAGCTTTATTAGAGTTGATTATTAGGTTATATGAGTTAACTCTCTGGATCCTCGGGGTCGAGGCGTTACAAATTTAATTTTAAATTTTGAGTTTTGCTACACAACCTCCCTAACCTCCACACACTACATTTTTTTAAATTTTTTAATATTATTTTTAAATTTTTTTTTAGTTTATTTTTTTAAAACTAATTCAATTATTATATTCATTATTCATATATTAAATATTTGATAAGAGAAAAAAATAATAAAAATTAAAAAAAATGTGGTGTGTAGAGGTTGTGTGAATAGTAGGAGATTGTGTAAATTTTTTCTTAAATTTTTCTTAAATTGTATATATCTATATACAACATAATTATATAAATTATTTATATAAATATTAAAAATTATAATTTTTTATATTAAAAAGAGAGCCGTCCGAAGCGGGCCTAAAGGAAAAAAACCTCCTATCATTTCTATTTTTCAGCCGATACCCGTCCCCTACGTCTTCTCCATCTCCCAGCCCCAAAATTTTCTCTTTCAAACCTCGCCAATCAAGAACTCACATAGTCAAACGGTCCGAAAGATTGATCCGATTCAGCTTTAATTTCTTTCTTTCTTACTTGGACTCTTCCCCGATCACTACCAACCCAGTTCTCGAATCTGCCAAAATTTCACAGCTTTGTGTTCCAATTGTCCGATCCGATGACACCCAAGTTCGGGTGTTTTGTATTTTTCTTGGTCTCAATCTTTTGTGCCGTTGCCGAATCCAAATGTAGTAACGAATGTGATCTAGCTTTAGCTTCGTACTACGTCTCTGAGGGGTCAAATCTCACGTACATAGCTACACTTTTGCAATCTAGTCTTAATATTGACCCCGACACTATTGTGAGCTACAATAAGCAAAAGATCTCCAGCAAAGACAGCATCCAAAAGGATATAACAATCAATGTTCCGTTCCCATGTCACTGTGTTGAAGACTCGTTTCTGGGTTACGTGTTTAACTACTCGCTTCAACCCAAGGACACCTACGACAAGGTGGCACAGCAATGGTATGCGAACCTGACAACAACCGAGACGTTGATGAACTTTAATTCCTATAGCCCCAACAGGATACCGGACGTTGGGACGTTGAGCATACCAGTGAACTGTTCATGTGGTAACAGATCGGTTTCGAAGGAATTCGGGCTGTTTTCTACTTACCCGCTTCGGCCGGGTGACACACTGGAATTGGTTACGGCGGAGACGGGTCTTAATTCAAGTTACACAACCTTGCTGCAGAATTACAACCCTGGTGTGAATTTCAGCCAAGGGAGTGGCGTGGTGTATATCCCAGGCAAAGGTGACAATTTTGTTGTGTTTTGAGTTAATGAATGTTTATATAAATGTGAATTGGGATTTTTTGTTTTTTATTTTTGTTTTTCATTTAGCTTATTGAATTTCTTAGATGTCAAAATGGTAAGAGTTAGTAGGAGTTAGATTAGGGTCTGATTACTTTTAAAAAAAAAGAGAGAGTTTCAATAGTTCTGGTTCTGGAGTAATAACATTTAGATCACCCAAATTTCTTAGAGCTATTTTTCTCTCCGTACACTTTTTCGCCATCCTTTGTTTTTCTCATGCACGTTTGAAAATTTCTTTCGTCGATAGTTCTCTGTTAATGGTGAAATAAATCTTGTGGTGTTAACTGCTTCATTTCAATATGGGTTATCCCATAGAAGTGGTTATTGAATCCAAAAGATTTATTCTGTCAAAAGGGAGTAGTGGATTAGTGAGAGTTACCGAGAGAAACTGGAAGATGGATCATTCAGTGATCCTGGGAATAGCATCATTACATTGGCTGAGGAAGGTGTTAGAGGAAAGTTTAAGAGAGGGGAAGAAGGAGGTGTATTCAGCAACTAGAGATGGCTACTGCAGTCTTATTGCCCAACGATGCGCAAATTTTAGAGGAAGATATCTTGAAGTGTCTGAATATAACCAGGGGGGGAGGAGAAATGTTTTGTGCTTTCCAGAAGGAAATAAGGGGTGGGGTTGGAGGAAAATGAGGGAGGCTTTGGTTGAAAGTGGTAGAGAAGTCCATGTCAATGGAGGAGCTCAGGTGAACAACGGGAAGAAGGCAGTTCAGTCACGGACGTATAAGGAGGCCTTATCTTCGTCGTTGCCGATAGCTAGGAGGAAACAGGAAAATGGAGGGACAAACTCTGACAGGAGACAAAGGGAGTGGAGCCGAGACGCAATCCCGAACCATACCCATGGCAGGAGATCCGCGGCGTGTCAGGAGGCGTGGGAAGGGCGAAGGCTACTGATAGAGATGCAAGGCCAGCTACGGTATTTGCAGAGAGATATGGCTGATATCGTGTCCTTTGTCGAGGGGATAAAGAAAGCAGAAGACGTGGAAGATTTAAGAAGAAAAGTGGGGCGGGTTGGAGATATGGGTGAAGGGGCTGGGCCTAGTAAAACCCGGAATCAAGCCCACCAGAATAAACTTAAGGGGCGGGCCGTTTGGAGGAAAATAAATGGGCAGACTCGGCCCAACCAGCGAGGCTTGGTTTCTGAAGGGGCTGGGCCCTCCCAGCCGGGTCAGCCCGAGTTACAAACGGGCGGGCAAGGATCCGAGTGTGAAGATCCTGCCCAGAAACGCGTGAATCTCAGCGGCGCGACACCCAGCCCAGTTTTCGTGCCGGAAAGCCTTCCGATGGCGGAGGTAGCACAGAAACCGCCGACGACAGCTGTAGAGATCGCCGACGAGGCCGACGAGGCGTCACAGGTGTTCTGTGCACAAAAGGAGCTCGAAATCCGGGAGTATGCGACCCAGACTTTACCGACTTCTTTGGAAGGCACGGGGGTGGTTCCGACGAAGCTATCTGTCAGACCCTTAGAGGTTTCCGAGTCGGAGGTTGGGGATGAGGAGTCCGAGGATTTCATGCACTCGGTGGAGGATGATTTAGCCCTCTCTGAGGCGTGTGATCAGTTGGGTTTAGAGGATTTTTCTGTGGGGGAGGATTTTCAGAATTTCCAGAGTAGCAATCCTATCCCATTGAACTATTGTTTTCCAAATCAAGCTTCAGACTGGGTATTACATAAGGTGAAAGAGATTCAACATTTTGTGGGGATTAGTTGCGAGGGGTATGAAGAGCAGTTCATAGCATTGTTAACTGCTATGGAAGCTGGGAATCAGCAGAAAAAAAAGGGGGACTTGAAGCAAAATAGGGAGCTCAAAAGGTTGTTGTGGTCGATGAATTCGGAGGGTAGTCCTAGTAGGAGTAGGGTAAAAGGGAAGGGGACGTTTGTTCATAAATGAAGCCAAAAATTGTGTCTTGGAATGTCCGCGGTCTTAATGAGGTAGAAAAGCGTACTCGAATTCGACACTTACTTCGTGAGTGGAAAGCGGACATCGTTTGTTTACAAGAAACAAAGCTGAAGTTAATCAATAGGAGGATTGTGAGGAGTATATGGAGTAATAATTATGTAGATTGGGTGTATTTGACTTCTTCAGGGGCATCGGGAGGAGTAATATTGTTATGGGATAGGCGGGTGGTGGAGAAAGTAGAGGACTATATAGGGAATTATATGGTAGCGTGCTCTTTTAGAAGTGTGGCGGATGGTTTCTTGTGGGCTTTTGCAGGGGTTTATGGGCCCAATTTAGACGTGGATAGAAGATTATTGTGGGAAGAGCTTGCTGGGGTTCATTGCTGGTGGGAACTCCCTTGGTGTATTGGGGGTGATTTTAACGTTGCTCGATTCCAAAGTGAAAGTTTTGGAAATAGAAGATTGAGGCCAGCAAATTTGGAGTTCTCAGAGTACATCTTTGACCTAAACCTGATAGATCTGCCACTAGCAGGGGGCCTTGCTACATGGTCTAATAATAATACATGGACTCGTTTGGATCGGTTCCTGATTTCACCAGAGTGGGAAAACCAGTATCCGGACGTATGGCAAAAGCGGTTGGGCCGGTTAACCTCGGATCATTGGCCTATCTTACTGGATTGTGGAGGTATTCAGAGTAGTAGAAGGTATTTTAAGTTTGAGAATATGTGGTTAAAATCAGAAGGTTTTGTGGAGAGGGTCAAACAGTGGTGGATTTCTTATCAGTTTGAGGGTACACCCAGCTTTATTTTAGCAAATAAGCTGAAAGTTTTAAAAAGAGATCTAAGAATATGGAATAAACAGTCTTTCGGTAATGTGGAGGAGAACAAAAACACCAAGTGGATGGAAATACAGGAGTTAGAAAGACTACAGGAGGGGAGGCCTCTTACTGAAGAAGAACAAGCACAGAAAACTTTGTTGGGCTTAGATCTTGAGAGGATAATATTGCAGGAGGAAATGTCTTGGCGCCAAAAGTCAAGAGCATTATGGTTACAGGAAGGGGATCGGAGCACGAGGTATTTTCATAGTATTGCAAACTCGCACAGAAGAAACAATAACATTGAGGTGTTGAAAATTGAGGGGGTGGAGCGTAGAGAAGAAGAGGTTATCAAAGAACATGTGGTTGATTTTTTTGAAAAGATACTTACTGAACAGGAGGGGTGGAGGCCTACTCTTGATGGGTTGGTGTTTAACATTATTGAACCAGGGGATGTGGTCAGGATGGAGAGGGCTTTTGATGAGGAAGAGGTTCTTAATGTAGTAAGAAAAATGGTAAAAGACAAGGCTCCCGGACCGGATGGTTTCTCTATGGGTTTCTTCCAAGAATGCTAGGAGGTGATTAAAGAAGATCTTATGAAGGTGTTTCAGGAGTTGTTCTCGTTTGGAAAATTTGAGAAAAGTCTTAATTCCACGTTTCTTGCATTGATTCCTAAAAAGGCCGGGGCTATTGAGATCTCGGATTTTCGGCCTATCAGCTTAGTGAATGGAGTGTACAAGATTATCTCAAAAGTGCTTGCAAATCGCTTAAGTGAGGTTCTAGGAAAAGTTGTGACTAAGCCTCAAAATGCCTTTGTTAAAGGAAGACAGATCCTCGATGCGGTTCTAATTGCCAATGAATGTTTGGATAGCAGAATGAATGAGGGAAACTCAGGTATTATGTGCAAGTTGGATATGGAAAAGGCGTATGACCATGTTAATTGGGATTTCCTCTTACATCTTTTGACTAGATGTGGTTTTGGTGAAAGGTGGAGGTCATGGATTAGGTGGTGTATCTCTACAGTACGGTTTTCTGTTTTGATCAATGGCAGCCCTGAGGGTTTCTTTCAGAGTTCTCGTGGGCTGAGGCAAGGGGATCCGTTATCTCCTTTACTTTTTGTGATTGTGATGGAGGCTCTAAGCAGGATGATTTCGGCCTTGTCGGCTAATGGTTTTGTTAGGGGTTTCCAAATTGGTTCTCCAACCAGGGACATTACTACCATTTCTCACTTGTTGTTTGCAGATGATACGCTTATTATGTGCGAAACTGATCGGGACCAGGTGCGGGCTGTAAAGGCGTGTCTACTGTGTTTTGAAGCAGTGTCTGGTCTAAAAGTGAACTATGATAAATCTGAGATGGTACCGATTGGAGAGGTTCAGAATATTAGGGAGTTGGCTGACACGTTGGGTTGTAAGATAAAGTCTCTTCCTATGACTTACCTGGGATTACCTTTGGGTATAGCTCCGAGGGCAAGCTCGATTTGGGACACAGTAATTGAAAAAATAGAAAGGAAACTGGCAGGGTGGAAGAGAATGTACTTGACAAAAGGGGGTCGGATTACTTTGATTAAAAGCACACTTTCTAATCTACCTACTTATTTCTTATCTTTATTCCCTATTCCGGCAAGTGTGGCGAGGAGTCTTGAGAAGTTACAGAAAGATTTTCTGTGGGGTGGAATGGGAGACGAGTTTAAATTTCATCTGGTCAAATGGGAGAAGGTATGCCATCCTATCTCCAATGGTGGTTTGGGTATCAGAAATATGCGACTGTTTAATCGGGCGTTACTTGGTAAATGGTTGTGGAGATATACCAAGGAGCCAGAAGCCCTATGGAGAATTGTGATAGAAAATAAATATGGTGGTTTAGGGGAAGGTTGGTGTACTAGAGAAGTTAGAGGGACACATGGAAGGGGGCTGTGGAAGTATATTAGAAAAGGGTGGGAGGTTTTTTATCGACACACGAGATTTCAGGTGGGGTCAGGTGCCAGGATCAGATTTTGGAAGGATACATGGTGTGGTAACAGTGCCCTAAAAGAGTTGTTTCCTATTCTTTTCTAGATAGCAAGTGCCAAAAAAGCTACAGTGGCGGAGGTCATGGGAATTTCAGAAAGGAGTATCCACTGGAATATTAATTTCAACCGGGCAGCACAGGATTGGGAGATGGAGATTTTTGCAGAATTTTATAGTTATCTATACTCTTTTAATCCTAATACCCAGCATGAGGATAGCCTCTGGTGGATTCCTGCAGGAAAAGGGGTTTTCACTGTTCGGTCCTATTATAAGGTCCTTACACAAGCGCCAGGGGCACAGTTTCCCTGGAAAAGGCTCTGGCGACACAAGGCCCCTCCAAAAGCTTCCTTCTTTGTGTGGACAGCGGCATTAGGCAAGATTCTTACTACAGATAATCTGAGAAAGAAGAGGATAATTATCGTAGACTGGTGTTGTATGTGTAAAGGAGGAGGTGAGGCGGTAAATCATTTACTCTTGCATTGTGAGGTAGCTAGGGCGCTCTGGAATGAGGTATTTCAAAGGATGGATCTTGCTTGGGTTATGCCGGAATCCGTGGTGGATATATTGGCGTGTTGGACATTTATTCGAGGTGTGCATCAAATCAAAGAGATTTGGAAGATGATTCCTATTTGTATCATGTGGTGCCTATGGCAAGAGCGAAATGAGAGGACGTTTGAAGACAAGGAGAGATCGATGGAAGAACTAAAAATTTTCTTTTTTAGGACTCTTTGTACTTGGGCCATTGCTGTGAACTTTAATGGCATGGAACTTCATGATTTCCTAGTTTCTAACATGCCTTTGTAAATAGGGCATACATTTTTGTAACTGGCAGTTATTGCCTTTTTGTTAATAATACTTATCTTACTTATCAAAAAAAAAAAAAAAGGGTCTGATTACTTGTAGCATTAATTCCATACTTTATTTGCTCGTATCATAGATTAACGATTACCTTCCTACCCCTCTCTATAATGCGTATATAGCGACCACCTTCGACTGAAATCTCGAATATTTTTGTTTCAACGAGAACAACCTTCAAATATCCCATCCTTGGATACTTGCACCTCTAAATACATCTAAATAAGTCTAGAAATGCTGATTGTCACTGGCAAGACTCATCGGAGGTGAGAAGCCTCAAGAAGTTCTTTATCCACAATCATCTCATATGGACTCCATCTATTAAGTCTAATGAACTTAGTTTACATGATTTTCTGAATCTTTTTCATCTACTAGTTTGGTGTCTTTATTGTATATTATGTATATACCTGTGTTGCGTCTTTGCACTTATTAATAAAGATCTTTTGAGAAGAAAAATTATGTCTTTGATGTTTGGATTACTTGGCAAATTGTAATTGGCTGGCTGAATACAGTGTTAGCTATAAAATCGTAAACTGTAGTCACCCTGCTCTCCTGCTTTTAGGTCAAGTAAACTAGGTGGTCTTTTTACAAATTATTTGATTGAGTTACCAGCATCAAGAGCATACCTTTTTTCCATTTATATAGTTTCTGCGGGCTATGATTTCTATTAACTTTTCTTTTGGTTATTTCTTTTCCTTATATTTTCAGATCGAAATGGTACTTACCCACCTCTGCCATCAAGGTAGCTTCTATAAACTTAATCTTCATACTAAATGAAAAGGCTAAATTTGCTTCTATTGCAGTTTGTCTTATATTTATAAGTTGTGCGTTGTTGTGGTTTTCTGCCTTTTGCAGCTCAAGTGGTTCGATCTTCTCCCACAGTTTTACAATGATTATGTTTACTTTGATATTTGGAGACAAGTCTCAGCAATGCAGAGCCAGTGCTACTTTTAAGCTTAACATTTGCTCAACTGTAAGCAGGATTAGCAGTCGGAGTTATTGCTGGTGCAGCTATTGGAGGAGTAGCTGGTGTGGTGTTATTTGCCGCTTGTATATATCTTGGATGTTACCGAAATAAGATGGAGGGGGCAAAGTCGCTTTTGGCACCATCTGAGGATCTATCTGAGCATGGTATATATGTTTCGTTCAAAATTTTTTCTCTCGCATCTTTACTTGTCTCAATAAAACTTTTTTTACCTGTCAAAAAAAAAAAATCCTCTCCCATCTTGTTTTGTTATTTTGTTTGTTTGTTTGTTTTTTTCTATACAATTTTTTTTTTTCTGAAAGAGTGATTTGTGGATCTTCTAGAAAGTATCTTTAAAATAAGAGGTTTCTCAATGAATGAACTACCTTATTCAATATCATACTTACCCTGTCCCTCTGCCCCCACATCTCCCCCCCCCCCCCCCAAAAAAAAAAAAACAAACAATTAATAGGCATTATGGTTCATAGCTGGTATTCTTTTTTTATTTTTTCCTCTGGTGAATTTTTTTTCTAATTTGCTGACAAATGTCCCTCTTTCGAGGAATGTGATTGAATTTGGTTGAAGGGTTTGCAACATGAGATTCTCACTAGTGTCAGAACTGTGATTATCTTTGTGTTCTGCAAAATAGTCCGTCGAAATAACCTTTGAAATCCCATTTAAGCAGTGACACGGAATGCTTTGAACCGTACATACGATCATGGTGACTGATAGAACCAAAGTGTACTGATATTTGCACTTCTTTTAATGGGGGATTAAACACAAGCTCACTTATTGGTTTTCCCTCTACTTTGATTTAGGCCATGGAAGTACCTTAAACAAGGATAAGGATTCAACTAGTGCTGCTGGTGGTCCAGGTTCAGGTCTTACAGGCGTAACTGTGGACAAATCAGTAGAGTTCGCATATGAAGAACTTGTTACGGCTACTGATAACTTCAGTTTGGCTAAGAAGATTGGTCAAGGTGGCTTTGGGGCTGTTTATTATGCAGAGCTGAAAGGCGAGGTATGTGACCATTTACATTTTCATAAATCGGGTGCATTGCACGGTAGTTATGCATGGAAGATTTGTGCATTATGTAATTTTCTTGATTTCCTTGTTAAGAGTTGTAGCCATGTGGGCTTGTATTAAACAATATAATTGTCTCTTTGTGTGACAGGCTAGCATCCTTTATCGAAATCTTATAGGGATAGTTTTCAAATAGTAAACATATGTGATCCTTTTAGATTGAAGATGGTAAGAACTTTGATTTTTAATCAATTAAGAAGATTTTCCTGAGAACAAACTTATTAAGGCATACACATCAAGTTCAAAGGTGAGGGCTACCTTGCAAATTGCACAGCTATAGATAAAATGGCTTAATGCAACTTTTATCTGATATGTTTTGTCTATTACATCTTTACTTATAAAAAAAAAAAAATGTTTTGGCTATTACATCTTTGCCGCAATTTAAGATACTCGAAACTAGGGATTTTCAGGACGTTGAATATTTGACGGAAGTCCTAATTACAGATTGAGCTGGGCAGCAATGGTAAGTGTAGAATTTGTGAAGTCAGCTCCAGTTGATAAATAGATCTAATTGAGTAGGTTCAGCACCCAGTTTGAATAAGTAAAGGTTTTTTGAATAAGGGAAGTTGATGAGAAATTAATATACTTGGTGAATGAGAAAAATGGATGAACAGTTCAGTGAGTATTTAGTCTTTGTACAGGTTGAAGATGGAATGGACATTCATCAACATCTTCTTTGCTCAATGTTTCTTGCACATTTGTTAATATTCTACATGGATGACTAACCAAGCACACCAGACTTTCTCCATGCCATCCAAATGTTTACATCATATAATTTTCAGCTTTTCCTATAGTCCCTTTTCACTCTATCTGTGCAGAAAGCTGCAATCAAGAAGATGGGCATGCAAGCATCCAGAGAATTTCTTGCTGAATTAAAAGTTTTAACGCGTGTTCATCACTTGAACCTGGTAATGTGCATTCTTTCCCAACACCAATATCATCATTGTTTAAAAAAGCTGACTTGTATGCTAGATTCTTTTTTATTTTATGGGGAGCAATATTATTTCATCAGTGATATTCTTCAGACAATTGCTCACATCAGCGAGAGAGCTTTATGTAAATGTTCATTTCTGTACTACATACTGGGCAGATGATCTTGACCTCATTTTGTTTTTCTAAATTTAGATATGAATCTATATCTATGTACTCTATAATTTTCAAAACACAGACCTTTGCCCTTATAAAGCTACATCATAACTATCTTACTATATTTTAATTATAAACAAAGGATCAAGTTGCTCAACCAAAATTTTAGATATCAAGATGCATGGACACTCTTTTAAAAGATTCTATTTACTGTATAATACCTCAAGGTATACTATTTCCATTTAGTAGTATTGTCCATCTAATAAATTTAGGTATTCTTGGCATCGCGTTGTTTTTGCACCGTGTAGTTTTATTATTCCTTCAACATAATTCCTGAGTGAAGAATTAGCGATCAAAGAAAAATTACTGAGTGATGAGTCTTGGGCCCTAGGGCTAAAGTATCCATGTAAATTACATCAGTAACTCCCAACCACTCCGCAAGGGCAACTCACTATATATCCCTCAAGGGTCAGCTTTGCCATTTATCTTACCATCAATGCCATAAACTGCCAAATTGAAGCACACATAGTTGTGGCATCCATATTTATTTAGCAAGTAAGACCTTATAGCCAAGGTATCATAAGTTTATTTGCAACTTTAAAAATTTCCATGTTATTTCCACAAAATATGGACTGCTGCAAGAATCAACAATAATATTAGAAGCCCTTCTACTCTGTGTAAGTGTGGGTTTTTTTTTTTGGATGTTTTAGAATGTCCATAGAATAATTACAACGTACTGCTGGGAGGATTTCTGATGACTTAGCTGTGTCTGCGATACAAGTCATGCAGTAGTGTCATTTTTCTCTTAAGCGAATGTAGATGATGTGTATTTCTTTTAATCTTCTACGTTACGTATTACTTACTATAAATCATGGCAGGTGCGCTTGATTGGATTTTGCATTGAGGAGTCTCTTTTCCTGGTCTATGAATATATTGAGAATGGCAACTTAAGCCAGCATTTGCGTGGTTCATCAGGTAAGGTCCTATGTGCATGTTAAGGATCTTTACAAGTGATGTCACATTCAAATAGATGGCTATAATTTTGTTGACTCGTTTCCAGGGAGGGACCCATTGTCATGGGCTACTAGGGTGCAAATTGCCCTTGATTCAGCCAGAGGTCTTGAATATATCCACGAGCATACTGTTCCTGTCTATATTCATCGTGATATTAAATCAGCGAATATATTGATAGACAAGAACTTCCATGGAAAGGTTGCATTAGTAACTCTGGTGTTGTTATAGACATTCAAAAGCTTATTCAAGTTGTTGTACTGAAATATTTGCATTGCAGGTTGCAGATTTTGGATTAACTAAACTTACTGAAGGAAACACATCACTCTCCACCCATGGTCTTATGGGAACATTTGGATACATGCCACCTGAGTAAGTTGGCCTTTCTTTTATAACTATATTAAGGTAGTGGCAAATTTAATTCAGCAATGAGAGAGACTAGTTTTGGCGAATGCAAGCTGCTAGAAGGACAATACATAGCTCAATGAGTGGCTGTCTAGAGGTTTCTTGTAGTTCTCGCCGCCGTCATAAAATGAGTTACCAAGGGACTTGGAAATTGATTGTAATTGTGAACAATTCCCAACCTTAGTTCCTTACATATGCATCTATGCAATTGTCTGGGCCTGCTGATTCGTTATTTTCGCTAGTGGCTGATGGCACTTGGCAAGTGCCATCAGGGACTTGGGAGGCTCGTCTTTTGTGAGATCTGTATATGGGCTTTTTATGTGCCAGGGTATGCTTTCTTTTTGGGAATGTTGTATCCTGCAGTACTTGTGATGTTTTGTCCTTGCAGCTGCTGATTTTCTCCTTGAAAGTGGGTTTCACAAAATTGAGTTTTCTACTCAGTACTCACTGATCCCATGGAATCCTTCGTAATAGTGGAGGAAAAACTATTGGTTTGATTTGTCTGTATAAAATTGGATTAATTTTTACCTTTCTTTGTGCAGATATGCTCAGTATGGAGAAGTTTCTCCCAAAGTAGATGTATTTGCTTTTGGGGTTGTCCTTTATGAACTTATTTCTGCGAAGGAAGCTGTGATGAGGCCAAACAGCTCCACAGTTGAATCTAAGGGCCTCGTCGCATTAGTAAATCCTCTTACCATCTTTCTAATGACACATACCCGCCTCCCTTTTCTTTCTCCCCCGTTCTGTTCTGAGAGATTGATATGAAGCCTTTATTGGTACCCCTTACAGAATGTTTCTCGGAAAGCAGCCTTGAACATGCACTTGACATATTTTCTGTGATTCACAGTTTGAGGATGTTCTTAATCAGCCCGATTCTATGGAAGACCTGCGCAAACTAGTTGACCCTCGGCTTGGAGATGACTACCCACTTGACTCAGTCCTGAAGGTGAAGCCAACTTTATACAAAATCTCAGTACTATGTGTTTTGTAATTTCCAATGGAATAAAACTATGAACACATTTGGTTACAGATGGCTATGCTTGCGAAAGCATGTACACAAGAGTTACCGCAACTACGTCCAAGTATGAGAACTATTGTGGTTGCCTTGATGACGCTTTCATCGACAACCGAGGATTGGGATGTCCGCGCCTTCTATGAAAATAAAAGTCTTGTCAATCTCATGTCGGGTAGGTAGAAACTAGACAGTGCAATTGCACTTGCATTACGGGAGCTTCATTTTCAGTACTTAATAGTTGAGAAGTACGTGGAGAGTTTGTAAACTGTACAAAACTGAAAAACAAGCTCCTATGTACAATAGACTTAGAAAAACTCATTTGCACCTTAAGTAAGGACACAAGTGTTAGTGAAATACGTTGTAGTAAAATAAAAATTACAACAAAATAGAATTTGAAATGAAACTAGTTGGGACTGACAAAGTCATTTATGGTTGACAAAGTCATTTATGTACAACAGATCTTCTCTTATTTTGTCTTATCGAGAATATACCTTATCTTCTTATAGTTCGAACCAATTATGGGCAAGAGGTTAAGTTCAGGCCTCCACTAGAAAAAACACATCTATTTGTTTGGAAGAAGTCCAAGGACTTGTTTAGAAATAGATCTCATTTCAAAATTTTTAGTTTATCTCATCTCATTTATTTCTCAAGTATAATTTAAATACAAACATTTTTTTTAATTAATTATTACAATTTTTTCAAACTTTCAAATAAAAAATAAAAAAATAATTTAATTTTTTCAAATTTTTTTTTTCTTTTTCATGAATTTTTAAACTCTTAAATATTTTTAAAAAAATAAAAAAATTTACAATATCATTAAAAAATATTTTATTAATTATTAAGTGAAAAAAAATTTAAAAACAATGTCGGGAGAATGTCTCGGGATCACCTATTAGTGGCCCAAGCATTTCCCAAATTGGGCTTCAGTTTGGAGGAGACCGTGGGCCATGAGATATGATATGAAGAACTGAAGGAATAAAACGCAGTGTTGCGTAGAAGTCAGTTGTATGCATTGTTATCTTTTTACTTTGTTGCCATTTTAATTACAGCTATAGAGGGACATGTGTAAGGCATATGTGAGCCAAGTTAGTTAATGGCAGAGCATATAAGGGAAGTCTGGAACGTGTGTGAGGATTATATTGAGAATTGTCTAGACGGAAATAGTATAGGGGATGGTGCGCCTCGAACAGCACCTTGATTTACTTTTATCAACTATTCCTTTCTATCGTCTTCAACAATAATCATCTATTCAAATACCATTTAACATACAATCCTTCAATTTAATTCATCCATTACATAAGCTCCATTACAAATTGTTGTTGATCAAAGAGAATTATTAAATCACAAATAAATTTTATACTAATAAATTTATAAATTAACGTGACTTAATATTATATAATCATTTTAATTTTAAAATTGATCGCACGAGCATGTTTCTCTTTATATATCCTGCAGGCATGCATGCAGTAAGAATTACGTACCAAGAATGTGCTTTTTTTATCATTACTTGTCGTGCTAGCTAAGAACCCTAACACAAAACTTCTTATTCAAGTCCGCGTGAGAGGTTTGCGTGATTGGCCAATATTAATTACAGCAGTACCGCATGCATTCATGCGTTTACTATCATTAACAATATAATTACTTTTAGACCCTTTGAATTATGACAATTAATATATTATATAAAAATAATAGTTACAGTCGTGAGTGTATAACGTACAATCACTTTAAAAGAAGTAAATAAATATATATATATACACGCGAGTACGTATTAATGCAAGGTCGCTACTTTCCTAGCTTGGCCAAACAAACGTCTTATTTTAAATTGAAGTAATTACATTAATTTGTTTTAATTATTTAATTAACATTTTGGTTAAAAAAATCAAAATATATCTTTTAGATTATCTTATGTGATTTTGTTTAATATTTTAAGGTATCATATCTTCACCATTTCAGATTAATTTACTATAATTTCTGATTTGATGTAACAATTATATATATATGTCCAAAATAGAGCGTGATCAATTATTTCATCAACCTTTTAATTGTCCTATTAATTATAGGAGATCATTTTACTTTATATTTAAAAAATTATGACGTGGTGGTAAAAAATACTAAAATAGTAGCCGTTACTATTTAAAAAAAAAAATAGTAACCGACGAGCCGTTACGTTGGATACCCGTTCAAATTCCGGTAGCTAAAATTCAAGCGGGCCCCATCCATTTACGAAACCAAACCTGAAGCGACAGTCGGTGACATTGCCGCCGGTTCACCTTCCCTCGTCGATCTCCCTGTTACGGAGATAAAAAAGGCTCGTGCCCATGTCCTAATCCTTACACGAAACTTCCCTCACTGGACAACCCACAACCACACAGAGAGTGACTCTTTTGTCCCCTACGGTACCCTCTACCACAGCATAGTGCCTCTGAAACGGCACTACGTACGCTTCTTGCTGCTCTCCTTGGGCTCTGTTTTCCGAGGAATCTTTTTCGCTTCAAGAACCGCTTCTCATTGATAGTAAACGTTGCGTTTCTGCTCTGTTTTCTGAGGAATCTTGTGAACTTTCTGCCTGAGGGAATGAAGAACATGGAATTACAGCATTGAACCTGAAAACGCTGTTTTTGATGCTCTGGTATTTGACTCTTCTTATTTTCTAAGCCGAGATCGTAGAGATAGAGAGGTAAGACTGAACAATTTTGCGCTTTCTGTTGGATCCAATGGCTGTTTGGCAGCTGAGAAAATGGAGACAAGTTAGAACATGAGGTCTTTTTTTAAGGTTTCTCAATTTCAAACTCCAACGACCGGGTGGTAACAATGTCGTCTGTTTGGCTGCTAAGAAAATGAAATTTTGGTTTTCACGTGTTCTGTATTTATGTGTATATCTGTATCTATATCTATACTTTTTTTCTCTCTCTTATTCTTAAACTTTCAAGAACTGATTAGTTGAATCCATTGGCTAAGAAAAAAAGGGGAACTATAAGAAAATAAAATATAATTGTTTTTTTCATTGGCTCAACCTGGACGAATCAAATACCTATTCTCATCATCTTCAGAAAAAAAAAAAAAAAATGCCTTCTTTCTTCACTTGTATTGCTTAATCAAATAACCAAGAATCGAACTTTATGAAACGCTCAATTTGGCTGCTGAAAGATGGAACCATTTTTGGATGTTAAGATTTATGATTGTTATTCCAGTGGAATTTTTATTTTATGATTTATTTTCTTTCCCGCATTTTCTTGGCAACCAAACAGACGTGTAAGTTCCAGTCTTGTGACTAGTTTCCAGGCTTTCTGCACACACACATACACATGTATGTATGTATGTATGTATATGTATGCGCGCGCGCGCGTATTGTTACATATTTATCGTAATGTCTTCTCCTTTTCATTATCTTTTATTAATTCCTATAGGTTGATCTGCATACCCCATATGTTGTTAAATGTGATATTCCGTTTTAAATAAATCACCGAAAGCAGTAGTTGCTGTTCAAACCATACTTTTTGGCTGCAATTAAAACATGATTTTATTTTTCAACTCTTTCGTGGAGATCCACTCTACTTTACCAAAAATATGCTGTGTCCAAAATGGTGCCCTGTGGGTTTTCTTGAGCTTGAGATTACCTTATTACCTTATTTTATTTTTTTTCAGAAATTAAATTATCATTGTGTTTTTGAGGAGCTCATATGGCTACACTCAAGGATATAGAAGTTGCAGCAGCTATCAATATCCTCACTGCATTTGCTTTCTTTGTGGCATTTGCCATACTTCGTCTTCAACCCGTCAATGATAGGGTCTACTTTCCAAAATGGTATCTGAAGGGTTTAAGGAGCAGTCCACTGAACAGTGGTGCATTAGTAGGCAAGTTCGTCAACTTGGACTTCAGGTCATATGTCAGGTTTTTGAACTGGATGCCTGCTGCATTGAAAATGCCAGAACCTGAGCTGATTGACCATGCAGGATTGGATTCTGCTGTTTACTTGAGGATCTACCTAGTCGGGTACTCTCTTAAAGATCATTTCTAGATCAATAGCTTTCATGGCCTGCTATGTTGGAATTTAAGTGTCCTTTCTATAGTCTAATAGTCATTCTACGTTTTAACTGAATATTTCTCTTTGCTTCAGACTTTGGTTTGTTATTTTGTTCTCTAGGACTAATTCTACCATTTCTGCTGTCAAAGTGCAGGCTAAAAATTTTTGTTCCTATTACATTCCTGGCTTTTGCAATCATGGTACCTGTTAATTGGACCAATGGCACCTTGGAGCACTCGAATTTAACTTATAGTGACATAGATAAGCTTTCTATTTCAAATATCCCAATTGGATCTGATAGGTATGCAGAATTTTTATCGTTATCCTGATCAAATAATATTGTACAATTTTCACTTATTGGTAATGAATCTTCTCCTCTTGATTTTTTGCATTAGAATTTGTAACGTAATTAAAATGTTGTCAATTCAAAGTTATATTACTTTTTTTCGCAAGTCCATATGAAAATTGAATGATGTGAATGGGTCAGTAAGCTTGATACATATATTTTTTATCTTTCTCAGAATGTTTAACATATAAAAATCCACTATCATCAGACCATTAGTTTGGTCTTGATTACTTTTCTCATTCTAATGACTGCCTCTTTTTTGGGTAAAGACTATAAAAGATACTAGATATTCTACAACTCGTATTTTCTCAACAACAATTAATATAAATGGGAAACTAATGTACTGGGCTATAGAGTGGACGCATATATTAGAGTGGACAATGAAGATTGCATACATTTGGCCTACTCTGCAATAACACTCCACTCTCCCGTGAAACCTTTCAATTAATGGTCAAAGTTATTTGTTGCAGATTTTGGACTCATCTGGTAATGGCTTATGCTTTTAGCTTCTGGGCATGCTATGTTTTGAAAAAGGAGTATGCGATAGTTGCATTGATGAGGTTACATTTTCTCGCTTCAGAACAACGGCGCCCCGATCAGTTTACAGTAAGCTCAAACATATTCATGTATCATCAAATTGTGTGATATGGGTTGTCAGGCCAACCTTTTCTAGCACGATATTTAAGTCATGACATCTGAATGGGTGAGGTGGGACTCATGGGAGTGGTCTGGGATATTGGCCAAGAAAATGTAATTTTGTTAGAAGTGATCCCTTTACATAGTTAAAGGTAAATATGAAAAGAGTATAAACGGATACACACTCTCAAGTCTCGTACCCTTTCCATATTCTATCTTATGTACTCGGAATTCATTCACTTTGAGCAGTCTCGAGGAACAGCTAGATTAAGGGAACAATCGCAGATGTTGGATGTCTATAATATTTTCGTTAGTTAAAATGTTTGTGCTGACCCTTATATGGCACCCATGCGGCTCGAGGACGTGAATCCATGGTTGAGGAATAAGATATTGTTGATTTGCTGTTGTAATCTAATCAAGGGCATGAATGTCAAGGATAAGGGTAGAGGGATGAAGAAGATTCAACTAGTGCAATCCTCGGGTTAAGATTTGAGGGCTTATAATTTTTGAATTGATCAAAGAACTGCATGTTGTCAGAGAAGAGCAGTTCACAAGGCTGAAAATATAAGTTCCAGCCAGTTTTGTGATCAGGCCAGATGGCACGTGTTCATCAATTGTAATTTCTATCATACTTAAACGAGTGAAGTAGATGGTAGGGGTATACTGCTACAGTTATTTGAAGTTGGGGTGTCAATTGAACAAAATGAGTGTCCAATGGGGACTTCGAATGAGGAGATAGTTTCAGGCAATAAAATGTAATTCACCCGTGATGAATTCTCTATATGACTGATATAAAAATAACTGTATGTCTATGCAGCCATTTGAATAGGTTGAAATGTAATGAGCTAGAACTCATCTATAGTACGTATACAGTAGTAACCATGAGTATCATTTGAGTTGAAATGCTCTCAAACCTTGTGGCTATTTTGCTTCATGTTGAATTTTAATTTTTTTTTTTCACACGCAGGTACTAGTTAAAAACGTACCGCCAGATTCTGATGAGTCAGTTGACGAGCTTGTGGAACACTTTTTTCTGGTCAACCATCCTGAACACTATCTCACCCATCAGGTTTGATGCTGCAATATTTCTGCATACAAACAGATACAATGAACGAACGAACTCTCATGGAATACATGAATACAGTTGCTCACACATACAGATACATGCATATGAACTAGAAAAAAATTGAGAAGACCTGCATATCTTTGTAGATGCATATTAACATATAGCTAGAGACACATACATACAACCATGCGTTTGACAATAAAGGTACAAACATAGTTTGAAGTGTTGTTAGAGTCTACATGCATATATGATTCTAAAGGATGACGATTTAGTTGCCTGGCCTGCACGTGTTCATGATTCCAGTTTTCAGGAACTTGGTTTGCATCTTCATCTCAAGAACAGAAATGGGGTTAGTTAGTGCGATAGGTAGAGTGGGCTATAGTCATTACTATGGTTTGATATACATCATTATATTCGATACTCCTAACAAAGAAAACTGACTGGTAATGGCCAATGTTACTGAGATCCTCTATATTTTTAGACCCTCTCATTCCATTGTAGTGCTTCTGAGCTTGCTAAGTTTGGAGTTCACCTTCACAATTTTGTTTGTGAGCCATTTGAGGGAATAGCTCAAGCATATAATAGTAGGCATATTTTTTTGGCTAGTCTGCTTTCTTTTCCTGATAAGTAATAAAAATTTCATAAAGATGCACGAAAGGCACAATCCATGTACACACAGGATTTAAGAGAGACATTCATCTAGAAAGAGGAAAAGATACAAGAAACTCATGAACATTAAACGCCTGAAAGTCAAAAGAGGTTCTTACCTAGCCATCCATGACATGCAGGTTGTTTACAATGCAAATAGACTTTCTAATCTAGTCGAAGAAAAGAAGAAGTTACAAAACTGGCTTGACTACTATCAACTTAAATATTCCAGAAATCAATCTAAGAGGCCTTCTTCAAGGGTATTATTGCACTGCTCCAAATTTATTTTGTTCTTCCTAATTCTGATATCTTCTGGACTAGCTTTTTTCATACTCAATTGAAATATTATGTTATTTTCTGCGCAGACTGGTTTTCTAGGTCTATGTGGAGATAGGGTGGACTCAATTGATTTTTATACATCTAAGATTGAAAACTTCTCAGAAGAGGTAAGCAGCATTTATTGAGCATCTTGACTTTTTTTGTTTGACTTCATAGAAAGCATATACTGTCTGTCCCGAGTATATGCAAATATTACACAAGCTAGCTAGTTAGGGTAATGTCATGTTTATACCAGTGTTTCACATGGATTTCTTGAAGTTATGACTCTCTTATCTTCATCTTAAAAGTGTACGTGCTTGAGCGCAAAGAGCAAAGCACCAAGGCCAAAAGCGCTTTCAAGTGTGCTTTTTTAGGCTTTTTGTGTGAGCTAGTTACGTTTTCATACTAGGTGATCTCAAATAATCTGTAAGTAGTAGTAAAAAAATAATAAATAATAATAAAAAAATAGTAAATTATTTATGAATAGTAGTTTCGTACAACTTTAGATAGTGAGAATACTTGAAAAGTGTTAAGAATGTTTGTGAATAGTTATAGTAGAGATTGAGTTTGTGGGTCTCATTGAGAGTTTTCTTATTTGGATGGAAGACTATTTTTATCTGTACGAGAATTATTCAGAATACCTCAGAGTAGTTGGACACCCAAACACAAATGCAAAAACACACGCTATTATAATTTAAAAAATTATAAAATATCATTTCAAGAATAAAAAATATTTTGTAAAAAACATTCGCAAGTAGTAATTATAAGATGATATTAAAGATCAGTTAATACTATAGCTGCACCATAATCTTGTATGTAATGTATATACTTTGAACTCGATATAATAGTCCAATTTTAATGGAACGGTCCTTATTGCTTATATATTATGTTTGATAAAGTTTGCCCCGCCACCTATATACGTGGGTGGCGCCACCGGCCTCATGGTGGCCATTCCAATTTTTTGGTTTTCTAAGTTTGTTGTATTTAAATAAAAATATGTTTATTTTAAAGAGTTTATTTATTATTACTAATTTAAAAAATTAATTAGCTTAAAATTTTAAAATTGACAGGTGGCAATCTGTGAAGCTGCCACGTGTTTTCGATTAACGATGAGACAAAAAAATTAACAAAGGTCCTCTTTCTAATTAACTCATAAATCGTACCACATGCGATTAATTCTCAAAAGAAAAAATTAGAGGATCTTAAACCTAAATACCCATAGCACATGAAGGGTGTTTGACCAAAGACTTTTTAAATAAATTGTGTAAGTAGTTGATTCCTTGATTTTCATGTTTTGTTACTATAATAAATAAATTAAGTTCATAGGCTAAATTACCACAATCTAGGAGTGTAAGTGATTCGGTCCAAACTGGAAAAATCGAATGGATTAGACCGGACCAATAAGGGGTTTGGTCGGTTTCGGTCCTTACTCTTTAGAAAAATTGGTAATTGATTCAGTTTCGGGATGTGGTTTTATTCGATCGAACCGAAATTGACTGAATCACTTACATATAAATTTTTTAAATATTATATATAATAGTTGTATAAGTTATGTAATTTTCATCTAATTTATCACCCTTGATAATATACAATTTAAAATAATATATACTATCAATTAACTAATATATCATATGATAATATATGTTATTATATGTAGATACATACTACTATTTACATCTAATTAAAGTAATTAGGTAATTTTTTTTTAAGATACCTAAGTTCCAAGTAAGCATGAATAATATAATGAAATTATTTAATTAGAATTACAATTCATTAATCATATATAAAATGTTAGAATTTTAATATATAGGCCATTATGAATACTAAAATTACCCAAGCATCCTTATATTGTATTACCATGTGCTACCAATTCACTCAATAAATTAGTTAATAATCAATAATGAAATAATTTAATAATCAATCAAATACATAAAATAAATAAAGTACGTTACACCAAATTTGGTTACGAAAGAAAACCCTTTGAAGAACTCCTCAAACATAAAACCCCACAGGGCAGTCAAATCTAGAAAAGTCAATTGAAAAATCAATTTTATTATTTAAAGATTAGTTAAAAGTAATTCTCAATTACAAAACTTTTACTAATTGACTCTATTACTGACCCGACAAACGACCTGTTTGCCTCCACCGCAATAGCAGCTAGCACCTCTAACGATCTTCAAATATTGACTTCTCTACTTAAACTCCAGCGGCTGAACTCGATCTGTCAATTTCCAACATGGAGTAAGCAAACACTCAATGAGATAATGAGGAACAAGGAACTAGAGAATTTTCTCACACTCAAGTACTTAAATCACTCTTCAATCTCTCCAAGTTCTGAGAATAATCATAAAAAAATAATCTTCTAGTCGAAGTCACAATCATAAATATTCAGATAAATATTTGATCTGTAATAGGACTTTGCTGACAGAATGAGTCTGCTAGGAATTTGATCTGCAATAGGATTCTGCTGACGCGTCTGTTGACGTTAGGCGCTAAATCTTCTCAGCAAATGTAGTTCAAACTCTTCACAGGATATTTCCAGACTCTTTGGAATTTGGATATCTACACTCTTGACTTATCTAAAACATTATCTAATAACTTCTAGATACACTTCAAATATTTATAGATAAAATCAAGATATTTTACATTCATCCAACTTACAAAAATATCAAATAATCTTTATCCATCTAGTCACCTAGTCCTAGCCAAAATCTTGTATTTACAAATACTAAAGTACTAAGTTAATAGCTGTTAATATCATAAATATGATTATAATTAATTATTTTTGTAATGAATTAGTTACATAATCCAAATTAAATAGTTAGATCACCTTATTTTAATTTTACGAATTTAATTAATTTTTTGTATTAATATATCTATAAAAAAAATTAAAAAAAGAGAAAAAAATATTTATAGACCGAATTAGACCGATTGGACTGATAGCTAACAGTCCGATAAAAAGGGTGGACCGTTATTTTCGGTCCCTGACCCTCCCGTCCCCCTACAATTCGACCACATTCTGGTGTAAATGCAGCATTTAAACTTAGTAGATAACCATTTAAATTTCACCTCATAATTCTAACCATTTCCTATAACTTTTGAAATTTCTAGATTCATCAATGTGTCTCATTAATTCATATATCACCCTTTTATAATCCTTATCCTTTCAAGTCTTTAAAAGGTTGTCTTGAGGTGAATAATATTGAAATCATGAATAATATTACCAAATGATTATCCATGCATAGCATGTTCAAAAGGAAAACTAATTATCATACCATCAATTTCCAAAGTAATTATTAAATTTTCATCATTTTAACAAAGAGTCTACGGAGATAGATGTTGACCCATGCATTTACCATGTGGACGATATAGATATTTAATAGTTTAAACAGATGCATCAACTAGGTGATCACACCAAAATTCTTAAAACTATTTCGTATATTTTTTGTGCTGGTACGTGACACCTTAATGCTTCGATTTAATATCTTATATTGTTTGACATATAAAATTACGTTTATTTGATAATTAATTTTTTTATAAGTATTATATATATAATGAAAAATTATATATGCAAAATGTTGCATTTTCTATATATTTTGCATAAACTATTAGATTACGGATTTAATTTGCTGATTATCCAATCTAGTGTATTCTATTGAATAATGTAAGATAATTTGCATCTAATACTTTTGATGATTATTGTATATTAGTTTGGATTAATGTTAAACATCTTATTCCCATATGCATACTCTTAATGGATTAGCTGAGTCAATTATTATACGACCATAATTAATTATTCGACCATTACTTTTGAAAACAAACCTATATGTTTATTTAGAGACATACAATTTTACATATTGTATCATTAATTGGAAAAAGATGAACTACGTGTTTACTCGAGGAAAGATTCTCTGTTCAAAGGTGTTCCCTTTGCACTCAATGACATGATTGCAAATGATGCTGTGTATTGATTTGAAAGCGTATGCATAATACTATGTCTTTTTTTTTTTTTAATTAATAACTGTCAGATAGCCACAGAGTGGGATAAGATTATCAACAATCCTAAATCAATCATGCCCGCAGCATTTGTGTCCTTCAAAACTCGATGGGCTGCAGCTGTTTGTGCACAAACTCAACAGTCCAGGAATCCAACTACATGGTTAACTGAATGGGCTCCGGAGCCACGCGATGTATATTGGGCCAACTTGGCAATTCCATATGTTTCACTCTCAATTAGGAGGCTTATTGTTGCTGTTGCGTTCTTCTTCCTTACCTTCTTTTTCATGATCCCTATTGCATTCGTACAGTCGCTTGCAAACATTGAGGGTATTGAGAAAGCACTCCCTTTCCTAAAGCCCATAATTGAAATGTGAGTGTCTTCTATTTTTTCTTTTTTTCTTTTGGCATTATTGGTGTACTCTTAGGAAATTGAAATATATAGAAGGTGGAAATTGTTAGTTTTTAGTCTGTGGTAGATTAAGACTGAAGCCAGCATTCAGAAAGCTTTGATGCTTCCTAAGTTTTCACATTCTCAAAAGTTTGTTGTTCTTGCTCAATAACACGCGTATGGCATAATCAACAAATTTCTAGGCATATTCAGGTTACTTCACCCAGACTATTCCTTGAACATCTCTCAATTAATTAGTTGTAGCTCTGAAAACTGGAATGATTTTTGTTCATGATTGTTCTGCCCATCCTTGACGGGTCACTCTGGATGTCATTATATTATAGAACTATATATACTGACATCCTCCTTATTTTCTTGCAGAAAATTCATAAAGTCATTTATCCAAGGTTTCCTTCCAGGAATTGCTTTGAAGATTTTTCTCATTTTTCTGCCAACAATATTGATGCTAATGTCAAAATTTGAAGGATTTATTAGCATATCTGCTCTAGAGAGGAGATCTGCAACTAGATACTATATTTTCCAATTTATTAATGTCTTTCTTGGGAGCATAATTACTGGAACTGCATTTCAACAACTAGATAATTTCATCCACCAGTCGGCAAATGAGTATGTCCCTATTTATATACAGTATATTCTCAATCAGTATTTGTTTTGGTCTGATTACCATTACTAACAGTCTCTCTTATTGCACTTGACAACTGTTGCTCATAATTAAAATATCTGAATTAATGGATTTTCATCCTTCCAGCTGGAAGTAGCATTACAGTTGCAATGCTCAGATGAATGAACATAATACATTTTTGTTCATTGTAGATCATTTGGAGTCTGTTATGTCCATTGTATACAATTTTCACACAACATCTTGATTATTGACTGGTAACAATTTTGCCCTGCCTACCCATCCAACTTCACTTTCGCCCTCAACTGTAATGCTACTGCCTTTCATATTTGTGCTTATTTCCTTGTGGATCCTTTACTTTTAGCACCATTAGGTTTATAGTAATTGTAGTACCATTAGTTCTGCCAATGGCCTGTGGGGCAATTGGCATCTACCCTGAGGACCATGGGACTGTAAGCTGGAGGGTTGGAGGGTTTGAATCTCCACCCCCCCCTTCGGATCTCTATTGCCCTCAAATTGGCTGGCAAAGAAAAAAGTATCCTTAGTTCCATTAGTGTCAGCTTACTTTCTTGTCCAATGACTTGTGCCATGCATACAGAGTGGCAGATATGTAGAATAATTTCTCCTCCAGCATTTTCCTGCAAGGGTTTCCTCAGTTTTCATTTTTAAAGTTATCTGGTTAATCTACAACAAACTACACAATTCTTCACTCGACTGACATAGGATGATCTATAGCGCATATGTTGGGTCTTGTATATATGAACTTTATCTAATGTTCATTGCTGCTTTTTTATTTGAGAGTTTATAATAAGACAGTTGTTGGCTAATTGCAGAATCCCAAGGACAATTGGTGTTTCCATTCCAATGAAGGCAACTTTCTTCATAACCTATATAATGGTTGATGGGTGGGCAGGTATTGCTGGAGAAATTCTAAGGTTGAAACCTTTAATAATTTATCACTTGAAAAACTTTTTGTTGGTGAAGACTGAAAAGGATAGGGAAGAGGCGATGGATCCTGGAACCCTTGGTTTCAACACAGGAGAACCTCAAATACAACTATATTTCTTGCTTGGACTTGTTTATGCAGTGGTGACTCCTGTTTTGCTTCCTTTTATCATAGTATTCTTTGGCCTGGCATATGTTGTGTATCGTCATCAGGTAAAAGAAATGTCTTTGTGTAACAGTAGAGTAATGTGCTTTTTTCAGTTTAAGAAGCTCTAATATGTTAGGAATGTAAGGGCGGCAATAACATAATTGTGATCCGATGAGCAAGGAAGAATCATTTTCAGCAAGTTAATCTACATATGATGCTTCACTAAAGATTCAATTTGAAGCATTTTTAGTACTTAAGGGAAATTGGTATCTCTCTCGTATAAAACCTGTGTAAATGGGATTTACCCATATCATTATTCATCAATAGAGTTCTTCATTACTTATTAAAAAAAAGTAATTAAGGGAAATTTGGAGCCTCACTTCATACAAAGGCCCAATGAAGAGGAGAGTGTTCATCTTCTTTGTCAACTTGGGATCTCTTATGAGATATTTTTGAAATTAATGAAGTGTAATTCTGCTAAAAGATGTACTTATACATCATTTATTTGATGGTCCAGTATTATAGCTTTTTCATGAATTCATATCATGCACTAGTAGTAGATTATCACCAATGAGTCCATTCACTGTTTTTCAGTTTGGATCTTGGTGTTAAGAGTTAAGACATGCTTTCTGTAGAAGGGTTATGGAGATAACTAATCCAAGAGGTCTTTCTTTGGCATGGTGTTCAAATAGATCCCCTGCTCAGTTTGTTTTCCATCTTGGGATTATTTTGTGTGTAAAGAATTTATAATTGGATTTTGTAAGTGTTGGTTTTTAAGAAATTTTTTCTCTCTGATGCTGGGATTCATCCTCTAGAATAGAAAAACACTTTTTCTTAATTTTATTGATTCTGGTCTCATCTACTCTGTTATTAAATGAGAAATTATATACATAAGAAATTGTTGCAAATATTAGATCTTCAGGCTTTTTGTGATTCAAATTTACTTGCTCTTTTTATTCCAAGGGGCTTGTGATATCATCATACATTTGAATATACGTGTAGTTTACAAAAAATATGATCCTTTCTCAATAATAAATATGCTGTTATGGATTTTCTTAGCATATAGTATTTTCTGCACCAGCCAAGTGCATGCTTTTATTTAAAAATGTGGTAAATTTAGTGTCTCTTAGAAGTTCGTTAGTATGTTGACAGGTCCGATTGGTGAATGTTGCTCTGATGAAACCCTTTAATGATATCTGCAGATTATAAATGTATACAATCAGGAGTACGAGAGTGGTGCAGCATTCTGGCCTGATGTCCATGGGCGCATAATAGTTGCTCTAATTGTGTCACAGCTGCTACTGATGGGATTATTAAGTACAAAGCAAGCTGCTCAGTCAACTCCCTTGCTCATTGCACTCCCAGTGTTGACCATATGGTTTCATCGATTCTGCAAAGGCCGTTATGAACCTGCTTTTGTTAGATATCCATTGCAGGTTTGTCGATATTCTTTTTTTTTTCTTTTTTTTTTTTATTGGTTGCAGTGTTTTCTGAATAACTTCAAGTTTCCCGTTGGGTGTATTTTTTTCAGGAAGCAATGATGAAAGATACATTGGAACGTGCAAGGGAGCCAAACCTGAACTTGAAAGGCTTCTTACAAAATGCATACATGCACCCAGTTTTCAAGGGAGGAGATGATAGCGATAGTGATGCAGCATCAGGAGACGGGGATCAAGAGCCTGAACTCGTCCCAACAAAGCGCAACTCTCGAAGGAATACACCATTGCCCAGCAAACATAGTGGTTCGGTATCGTCCCTGCCTGAAGCTGTTCAGGAGCATGCACAGCTCTTATAGTGTGAATGTTTTGTTGAGGTTAATAGTAAAAACAATTTTAGTTGATTCTAGCAAAGAAAAAAAATAAGGAAAAAGGGAAACGGGATATCTCTTACTTAAGAACTGGGTTATTTTCTTTCTGGACAAACATTGCTCCGAAACCTTCTCAAAATTTTCAGAGATGGGGGGGTTGGCATTGTGTCATTATTTATTGGTATTGCTGATTGGTAGATGGACGAGAGGTGATGATTTGTGGCGGACTTTGTCATGTACCTCGAACTGATAGCAATTCAATTGAAGCTGTTCGTTTCATTCTCTTGGAGTTGAAGCCGGCTTTGGTGTTACATCTAGGTTTGGCAAGGGAGATGAGATACAAAATTGTCATCTTATCTCATCTTATTATTATTTTCTTCCCCTTAAAATTGTCAATGACCTTTAATGGGAGGGGAGAATGTAAGGGGAATTGTAGAGGTGGTTTTTTCTTGAAGCAATTCTAAGTTGCTGAAGTGAAGAAGTGACAAGAAGTGGATCTGTCAACAATATTAACAAAAGGAAAGGTTGATGCGATGCGCAACAACTTTAAGTGAAACGGAGCATTTTGGGAGACGGTGGAAATGAACCAAGAACCCTTTAAATTAGTTCTTGAAAAAGGTTTTCGAGAAACCTTAAACCTTCAACACGAAATCAAGCTTCAACAATTTCGAACAAAAACTAAGTGTCGTGAGTTCTGTCCATTTATACAAGAGTTTAACAAAGGAGTAAAAACAACGTCATAATAAGCTTAAGAATACAGTCATCGAGCTATCAGTCTTCATTTCCTTCATCTCCCAAAATGCCCCGTTCCACTCAAAGCTAATACGCACCACATCGACCTTCCCTTCTATTAACACTGTTAACATACAAAACACATAGCTACACTAATTCAAACGCTGCAGTTAATCCCTGTAGACAAGTAATATCGTTGGCCACGGATCCACTTCTCTTCACTTCTTCACTTCAGCAACTTAGAAACGCTTCAGGAAAAAACCACCTCTACAATTCCCCTTACATTCTCCTCCCCTTAAAGGTCATTGACCTCAATGTCCTAACAACCCCCCCCCCCCCCTAAAAAAAAAAAATTAAAAGACCTTACCCACAAGGTGGTAAAGGTTGCGCAGCTTCCACAATTCCAATAACTGTCTTCAACAGGTGCTCCCAACCATTTAACTAGCACCTCAATTGTTGCTTGATTCCCCACTTTTTTCATCATTCTTTCTAAAATTAATTCAGGCTCCGGTTGTATATGACCTTGTGGAGGCAAAGTAGGCAAGGGGGTAATGTGTTGGCCTAGCTTCTTTTTCAAGGAAGAAACATGAAAAATGGATATAGCCTTGAACAAACAGGCAAAAGCAACTTATATACTACTGTTCCAATCTTCTCAATCACTTGAAAAGGCTCATAAAACCTTGGAGATAACTTCAAGTTATGTCTCATGGAGACTGACTTCCCAATCCCCTATCTCAAAACTCTTCTCAGTCATCTTTTTGTTACCAAACAGCTTCATCCTTTGTTGAGCCTTCTGTAAATTCTCCCTTAACATGATCAAAAGCCGCTCCCTCGACTCAACTGCTGGTCTACAGCATCATTAGCAGTTGTTCTTGGATGTAAGACAACAGTTTTGGAGGCAAATAACCATAGAGAGCTTCAAAATGAGATGCTCCAATTGAAGAATGACAAGTAGTGTTATAACACAATTCAATTATTGGAATTCACAACCTCCATTCATTTGGCTTGTCACCAATGTAACACCTTAAATAACCCTCCACACACTTATTCAACACCTCAGTGTGTCCATCTGATTAGGGGTGATATGCAGGGCTGAAATAATGAGGTCCCTTGCATTTTGAATAATTCATTCCAAAAAGAATTTGTGAAAGTTGGATTCCTATCCGAGACAATGGACTTAGGCATCCCATGCAATTTGAAGACCCTAGAAAAAAAATGTTTGAGCTACTTTACTTGCTGAATAGGGGTGAGCTAAGGGAAAAAATGAGCAAACTTAGTAAGCCTATCCACCACTGAAAATATAATAGTGAATCCACTAGATGAAGGCAAACCATCAATAAAGTCCATGGAAATGTCCAACCATGGAGACTTTGGAATTAGCAAGGGTTGTAGAAACCCAACTGGGCGGAGATTCTCATGTTTATTAGCTTCACAAACATCACACATTTACAAGCTTTTTAATATCCCTACGCATCCCTTCCTAAAAGAAATCTAGTTTTGCTCCTTGTACAGTTTTCTTATACCCCACACGCCCAGCTTGAGGATTATTGCATATATATTGTAGTATCTTCAGCTGAAATGGAAGATCTAGGACCATAACCAGCTTCCATTTCCTTAATAAAAGACCTTGTTGCAAAGTATAGTGCTTTGGGGCTTGCAAACCTTGCTGGAGCTGAGAAAGAATGTTGCTGATTGTAGGAGATAACTGATAATTTTACTTCAACTCCTCAATCCACAATGGAGTTGGAAAAGTGATCAAGGCCAAAACAATTGACTATTCCTTAGATTTTCTTGAAAGAGCTCTACAACCTTGTTATCCTTCCCTTTCTTGTAGTCAATTGTAAAATCATAGCCCAAAAGCTTTGACAACCATTTATGTTGGGTCTCAGTATTCACTCTTTGCTCTAACAAATACTTTAGAGCCTACTAATCAGTCTTGATCTTGAAAGGCTACCCAAATAAGTAAAGCATCCATTTGCTCACAGCTAACACAAGAGCCAAGAGCACTTTCTCATGTGTATAACAACATAGCTTTACCTTTAAGAGTCGTGTTGTAAAAGGCAATAGGTTGTCCCTCCTGCATAAGGATAGCCTCCAAACCCACACCATAAGCATCGCATTCGATTGTGAATGCCTTTAAAAAATCAAGTAACTTCAACACATGAGGTTGAGTGAGTGCTTTCTTCAAATCCATAAGGACTTGAGTTGCCCCCTAGATCCACATAATTAAAAACAATTTCTCAGTAAGTCAGTTAATGAGGCAACAATGATCCCATGATTCCTTATAAATTTGATGTAATAGCCAGTAAGGCCTAGAAACCCTTTCAATGCTTTCAAAGAAGATGGAATGAGTCATTCTAGCATTGATGTAATTTTAGGGGGGTCAGCTCGAACTCTGCCATAAATGACATGTCCCAGGTAATCAATCTCTTCCATACCAAACTTACATTTACACATCTTTGCATACAGAGTATTTTGCCTCAAAACTGCCAATACTAATCTTAGATGGTCCACATGCTCACATAAGTCTTTACTATATACCAATATATCATTAAAAAAAAAAAAAAAGACCAACACATATCTTTTAAAAACTAGTCTAAGAATGTCATTAATTGACTCTTAAAAAGTGGCAGGGGCATTAGTAAGGCCAAAATACATTACTAAAAACTCATAATGGCCTTCATTAGTTCTAAATATAGTTTTCTCTATGTCAAAAGACTCTAGCCAACGTTGAAAAGACTCTAGTTCCAAATAGTTCATCAAGCAACTCATCAATGACAGGTATTGGAAACTTGTTTTTGATGGTTTCTTGATTTAATGCATGGTAGTCAATGCACATTCTCCAACTACCATCTAATTTCTTAACCAATAAAACTGGGGAAGAAAAATGACTCTAACTTGGCCTCACTACTACAGACTTCAACAAGTCTTGTACAATATTCTCAATTTCATTTTTTTGGTAATGTGAATATCGATATGGCCTCACTAATACTGGTGCAGTACATTCCTTCAAGAGAATCCGATGATCAAAATTTCTTCTTGGAGGTAAGCCTACTGGTTCTTCAAATACATCTTTAAACTCTTCAATTACATTTGCAATCTTTTTCACTTGACTCTTAGGCTGCTGTGCATTATCTCCTGCCACCAACTACAGAAACCATCCTTGTTGTCTAACTAGAGAAGACTTCAGACAACCCTCAATGTTTTGCACACTCAACTTAATAGATTTCTCCCTTTGTAAAGTCAAATTAGACTGCCCCGCCTGAAGCTCATGGACATTGTAGTGGAACCCAAAGTTTTCAGCCAATTGTTTGGACATTCTGAGATGGCATGTATGGATATTTCTAAGCTCTCCTCCTCCCTCATTGTTTTTTCCTCTATTGCAAATATCTCTCCACTATCTTCATTCAACACTGAATCTTCTATCACAAAATCCTCCACTTGTAATAAATAAAACTTTGTATTCTTATACACATGTGGTGGTTCCCACTTCTCATCATAGTGGTAGCACAAACCCTTCCTCCTTTTCTTATCCATATATAAATAAAAAATTCTTTAAACTAGGACATTATTTTTCTGCATTCTTCCCCCTTCTATCACTGATTCAAGAATCCATTTTTCTACACCCCCTTTCCATGACCTCTGAGATGCTAACAAGTACTTCTCTTGAATTCATGCCAGCCCAAAGCCTAAATTAAGGTTAATGAGACTGAGCATTCGAATTGGCAATTGAATCTCATCCCTCAAGCCACTTAAAAAATAACTCAACTTATGCCTCTCTAATAAACCCTTCAATCTATTGGAAAAAACTTCAAATTGAGGCTTGTAAAGAGCTACAGATGATGTCTGTTTGAGCCTAATCAAAGATTCCATAGGGTCATCATACATTGTAGGACCAAATCTTAGTTGCAATGCCTTCACAAAAGAATCACACCAGTAAAAATGCCACAATCTATGGCATCTTGATATCACACCAATGCCTCACCCTCCATGTGATAAAAAGACATCAAGAGTCTCTTAATTGAGGGGCTTTGAACCATATCATTTTATTTGTACTAGGTATCTAAGACCCAACTAATTTCGGAGTACAAAAGTTCAAGAGTTTCTCGCAAGTGTACATTGAATAATTTTTTGGATAATTCAAGGGAAATTTCTTCCAAACCAATAACTCTAAGAATGTAAATACTTCACCCCGTTGAAGTTGAAACTGTAATATCTCGAACCTTCAAGTTTCTAAATTAGAAAAGTTAGTATTACACTAGGATTAGGGTTTCTAGTTTTAGAAAGTAAGTTTGGACTTAGTACAACAAATGGGCCCAAGCCCATTAAGGTCAAGGGTGGGAGAGCAAGACCTAAGTATTATGCTCGCCCAAGCCCATTAAAGAGCCCATGAGAGTAAGCATTCTAAGTTAGCACAAAAACCTAATACAAACACAACTCCCAATCCAAGCATGACTCCTAATCTAATAAAATTGCTAGTTTAACCATAACTTCTAATTTAAATACAACTCCTAGTTTAATTACAACTTCTACTCTAATCAAGACTCCTAAGGAAATCACATCTCCTAGCCCTAGCCGAAAACCCTAGGATTGACTTAATCTAAGCCAAGAACCTTAGCCCTAGCCGAAAACCCTAGGATGAATAAGACACCTTGCATGTTTTGGATTCCCATAGGGCAATACACATGAAGTCCTATCCCACTTGGACTTGCATCCTACGTACTCTCTATATAGACCCTAAACTCAGCACACACACACACCATTCTCCTAATTGGCACCACACCCCTCTCTCGCTCTCTCTCTCTCTCCAACTCAAGCGACACCCAACCCATTTCACAAGCCACATATTTAGCTGCCACCACCAAGCACCTCCACGTTGTGCACCACCCTGCTCCATAGGTAAGTTTCTCTTGTATTTTCTAACACTATCACATACACATGCATCTCACAAGTTTGCCACCCTTTACCCAAGCACACACACATGTCACAGAATTGAACCACAGTATACCTAAGTTTTCTAAAGAACAATGTTTTAAATGAAAACCATATGTTTATAATATATTTACTGCAAAATGTGATTCTTACTAAGTATTTGACTCATTTTAATTGTTTTAACTATCATCCCACCTTAGGTGAGGAAGAGATAGAGGATGTTGCGGGTAAGGATGTTATTCAAGAGGTTGACACTGACAATGAGACTTGAGGCTTATAGATAGGATTTATGGCTAGTATGGGTAGTAGAGTATTCTCATAATACTCAACTACTATTTATTATTTTATTATTACTTTTCACATATTTTTCACTACTATTCAATATTTTATCATTACTTTTTCACTACTATTCACAGAATATTTGAGATTACCTCACAGAATATCTGAGATTATCTTATTTAAAATTCACAGATTTTATCTTTACTTAGATGATTTTTACTTTTGCAATGCTTAACACAAGTTAGACTATTGTATTTTAAATAAATACTATTGAATAAGATGTTTAATATGAGAGGTTTCTGTTTTTTAAAATATTTAGTAAGAACTTTATTTATAGGATCTTTTATGCTTGGTGCAATGAATGAATGTTTTAATGTTAATAGCATCTCGTTCCTCTAGTTCAACAAGCTTAAGATGAACAAGGTGTTACAATTGATATAAGAGCCTCAGTTTTAAAGATTTTGTATACTTTTTCAAAACAAGAGAGGAAAACTATTTTGAGAGTTAAGAACATTTTTGAAATGATAAGAAAACCAAGTGAATTTCTCTTCTCAAGGCAGACCCTACCCTTTGGTAAGTATGTTTGAAAGCTTAGTTCTTTTAGTTAATTATTTGGTTAAATTTAACATTTTTTACTTAAAACATATAGGATAGATGGCTCCCACTTCTAGGCATAGTATGCGTAATCTTTAAAGCTCGTACAGGCAGGGCTGACAAGAGGAAATCCCCAAAAGCCCCAAAATTTTAGTTGCCACAGCCACAAGGTTATTTCAGAACATGGTGGAGGACCAAATGATGGTGCCCCAAACTCCATTGGAGAAGTTCACCTGTCAGCAACCACCATCTTTTGATGGCTGCTCAGGAGCTATGGATGCCGAAGTTGGGCAAAAAAGTTGGAGAAGACTATTAGTGAATTATTCTATAGTAATGAGCAGAAGGTAAAACTTGCCACCTACACCTTAGTAGACAAGGCAAACAAATGGTGTATGACTACTAAAGGACTCCTCCAACAAGATATATGGGGGGTAGATGTTTAGTTGGATCTAATGCGTGCTTCAAGTGAGAGAAGCCAAGTTATATTTCCAACAAGTTCCTCAGCTTGACAACCTTACGGCTTAAGCCACAACTAGCGGACAAAAGGACTTAGTTCCTGCTCAAGTATTTGCACTAATGATGGAGGATGCTGATGTATTCAACGAAGTAATGCATTCCCTTGTTCACTACTAAGGCATTGTTACTATTTGACTCGGGTGCCACACACTCTTTCATTTCAAGCACATTTGCTAGTAAGTGTGATAGGATTCCTAAATCTCATAGTTGTATGTTGTTTGACACTACATAAGCGGGAGATTATAGTATATGCCGGTACATTATGAAGGATTGTGAAGTGGTGATTCAAGGACGATGTCTCCTTGCCAATTTAATAATCTTCGATATGTCTAGATTCAACGTAATTCTAGGAATGGACTCATTGGCCAAATACTATGTGTGTTTGGAATGTCATAGGAAGGAGCTAGTATTTAGACTGCCAGAAGGGGAGGAATTATACTTTAAAGCAGAATGTCGAGATCCCTCTCTGATGTTGGTTTTGCCCTATAGGCCTTTAGGATGTTACAGAATGGTTGTTTAGGATGTTTGTCTAGTGTAATCGCAGAGTGGAGTAATGAGTCTAGGTTTGAAGATATTTCAATAGTGAAAGAGTTTCTAGATTTTTTCTCAGAGGAATTGTTAGGCTATCGCTAGATAGGGATATTGAAATCCCCACAGATCTACTACCTGGTACGGCCCAGATTTCCAATGCCCCATATAGGATGGCACCAATGGAGTTGAAGGAACTTAAGGAACATTTGCAAGAGCTTTTAGAGAAGTGTACATTCATCCCAATGTTTCCCCATGGGGTGCCCCAGCGCTATTTGTGAAGAATGATGGATTGATGAGGCTCTACATAGACAATTGAGAGTTGAATCGAGCAACGGTTAAAAAGAAGTACCCACTACCTAGGACTGAGGACCTATTCGACTAGTTATAGGGAGCTTAGATATTCTCCAAGATTGACTTACAATTAGGATACCACCAATTGAAGATCAAGGCAAAGGATATACATAAGATTGCCTTCAGGACTCGCTATGGACACTACAAGTTCTTGGTAAAGCCACTCGGATTGACTAATGCCCCTGCAACATTCATGGACTTGATGAAGGGTGTTATAACCCATATATATCAATTCATTATAGTATTCATAGACGACATCCTTATATACTCTAAGGATACTAAGGAACATGAGAAACACTTGAGTATTATATTGCAAACCGTAAGGGGAAAGAAGTTTTATGCCAAATTCAAGAAGTGTGAATCTTGGCTACAAGAGATTGTATTTCTTGGACACGTAGTATCGGATGATTGTATCTTGGTGGACGGGACCAAAGTGGAAGTAGTGATCAGTTGGCCTCAACCCACCAATGTGCAGGAAGTTAGGAGCTTTTTAGAACTTGTTGGATACTACAGAAGATTTGTAGAAAGCTTCTCGAGTATTGCAACACCGATGATTAAGATGGCCCGTAATGAGGAGAAGCTCATTTGGACGGAAGAGTGTAAATAGTGCTTTCAAGACTCAAAGAAGAGATTAGTGACGGCACCAATACTCACGATTCCTATGGGTATGGATGGTTTTGTCATCTATAGTGATGCCTCACCTAAGGGTTTTGGTTTTGTTCTAATGTAACATAGGAAGGTAGTGGCGTATGCCTCACATCACACCAATTGAAGAGCTACAAAAAAATTACCCAACTCATGACTTAGAGCTTGCAAAAGTAGTATTCACATTAAAGATATGGAATCATTATCTGTAAAGAGTACGCTGTGAGATCTTCACAAATCATAAAAACTTCAAGTATTTCTTCATCCAAGGCAAGGCAAATGTGGGAGCAGATGCTCTTAGCAAAAAGTAAGCTTTGGGCATTGGCAACCATGTGCATGCCCCCAGAAGCTTCCACTACTAGACATGGAAGGAGTAGAAATAAAAATGGTTAGGGAGGTACTAGCGCAATTAAGCAATATAACACTTTGGTTTGACTGTGTTGGATCAGATTAAGAGTGCCTAAATAGATGATGCAGACTTAAGGAGGATAGTTAAGGAGGTTAGGGAAGGGAAAAAACCAGGGTTTAGGGTGATAGATAACAGTGCTCTAATGTATGGTAATCGCATTTTTGTGCCCAACAAGAAGGAGATTTGGGAAGTAATTTTAAGAGAGGCGCACTGACCATTGTATACAGTTCATCCAGGAAGTACCAATATGTATCGGAACATGCAACAACATTATTGGTAGAAGGTATGAAGATGGACGTAGCTGCCTATGTAGCTTAATGCTTGACTTGACAGTAGGTCCAAGCCAAGCACCAAAGGCCTTCAACGACACTACAACCTCTCTCAATCCCAATGTGGACTGGAGACGAGATTTGGATGGATTTCCTGCAAGGATTTCCAAAAGCAAGGACAGGATTTGACTTGGGTGATCATGGATTGACTATCAAAGTCATCCCACTTAATAGCCATACAAATGACAAATCCTATGGAGAAATTGGCAGAATTTTATGATGAGGAAATCATCAGACTTCACGAGGTCCCATCCAAGATAGTGTCAAACCGAGATGTTTGTTTCACCTTAGCATTTTAGAGAAGTATATAGGAGTTAGGAATGAATTTAATGTACAACACAACTTTTCACCCCCAGACGGATGGTTAGTTGAAAAGGACCATTTAGATTTCACAGTATATGCTCTTAGCATGTGTATTCGATTTCAAATGGAGTTGGGGCTAAATACTTGCCACTAATCGAATTCACATATGATAACAATTACCAAGAGAGAATCAAAGTAGTGCTATATGAGGTGTTGTAAGGGCGCAAGTGTCGATCGCCGCTATATTGGGATGATGTAGGAGAGATGAGGATACTAGACCCAGAGCAGATTCAGAGCATGTGCGACAAGATAACAACACTCCAAAATAGGTTGTATGAACGTATGAAAGATGTAAGAGGTATGCATATCATAAACATAAAGAACTCCAATTCTAACCTGGAGACGAAGTATCTCTTACGATAGGTTTGATGAAAAGAGTATTGGGATTTGATAAGAACAAGTTGATGTCAAGATATATTGGACCATTTGAAATATTCGAAAGAGTCGGAGCTGTAGCTTATAGGTCAGCGTCACCACCGCAATTGTCCACAATGTATGACATATTTAAGGTCTATATTGTGAAAGTACATCCCTGGTCCGTCACACGTGTTGGAGTTCGAACCGCTTGGAGTCCAAAAATGATTATGATGCAACAATCATTTGGAATGTGAGGGAACTTGTACTGTGCAACAAAATGATTTTGATGGAACAATAATTTGGAATAAGAGGCCACCTGGGAGCGAGGACGGAATTTTCGATAAGGGAATGGCCAAATTCCAAGGAATGAAGTTTTATAAGGAAGAGAGATTGTAACATCCCGAACCTTCAAGTTTCTACATTAGGAAAGTTATGACTACACTAGAATTAGTGTTTCTTATTTTAGAAAGTAAGTTTGGACTTAGCCCAACAAATGGTCCTAAGCCCATTAAGATCAAGGGAGGGCGAGTAAGGCCCAAGCACTATGATTGCCCAAACTCATTAAAGAGCCCACTAGAGTAGGCCTTCTAGGTTAGTACAAAAACCTAATACAAACACAACTTCTAATCCAAGCATGACTCCAAATCTAATGACAACTCTTAGTTTAAACATAACTCCTAGTTTAAGTACAACTCCTAGTTTAATTACAACTCCTAATCTAATCAAGACTCCTAAAAAAATCACATCTCTTAGACCTAGCCAAAAACCCAAGGATGAGGCTATGTTTGGGCACTTAGATCTCATCTCATCTCAAAACTTTTCATAATTTCTTTCTCAAGCATCACTTAAACACAAAATACTTTTCAAGTTCAAATTTTCAGATTTTCGACTTTTACATTTAATCATTACAACTTTCTCAAACTTAAAAAAATAAAAAAATAAAAAATAACTTTTTCAAATTTAAAAAATATATGTATATATTAAAAACCAATATTCAAATAATATTTTAACTTTATAATATTTTTATTCAATTTTTTCTCTCTCATTTTCTAAAATTCAATCAAACATCTTAACTTAAACCGTTATATAACTATTCACAAATCATTTCACTATTATTCACATAATTCTCATCTTATATTATCTCATCTCATCTCATCTCATCACCCAAGCATGTCCCATGCATGTTTCGGATTCTCCTAGGATAACATACTAGAAGTCTTATCCCACTCGGCACACACGCTTCATTCGGTTCCCCTTATTGGTGCCACACACCCCTTGTTCTCTCTCTCTCTCTACAATTGAAGTCACACCCTACCCACTTCACAAGTCACATATTCGGCCACCACCACCAAGCACCCCCATGGCGTGCATCACCCTACCACGTGCATGTCACGGGTTGGCCACCCTCTACTTGAGCACATACACACACCTAGGTCAAAAGTTGAGCACCAAATACCCAAGCACACGCACACACATATGTCATGAAAATGAACCACCCTAGACCCGAGCACATCATCATCCACAACCACCATCACAGCAGCATGACCCTCAACCACACACTCGTTGTAGATTCCAACCAAGCTTGTTAGAGAACCCCTAGAACCAACCATAAGTCAAGGAATTAGGATTTTTGAACCCCAAACCTCTCGGCTTCCCCATTCCATGTTAGGTCTCGGTTTACCCTAGGTAAATACCCACTTTACTTGACGCACTAAAACCCTAAGCATGTTAGAGTAAGAAGCAAAGAAAGAAAGTGTCCCATGAACCCTAATCCTAGCATGATTTGCTCGGCTAAGTCCTAAACCAAACATGTTATGAAACCCTAAAACCAAGAATGGTCTAAGCCCTTAAACCGAGCATGATAGAGGCCATAAATGTAGTATAACAGAATTCCTAAAATTGAGCATGATAAAAGCCAAATTGAGCATGATGCAAGCCTATAACCGAGTATGTCATAATTTTATAACAACCCGAATATGTCATGAGCCCTTAACTCGAGCATATCATGAGCCCTAGACACACATATATCACAAGCACAAAGCCAAGCATGTTACATAGTTAAATGCCCTAATTTGAGTATACTATGAGCATGAAACCGAGTATGTTATAGCATAGCATCAAGTAGGTATAATGATAGATAAGGAATAGAGAAAACCAAGAGATCCGCATGAAGCATAACACACATAATGAGTATGGATATAGAAAGTTTACATGATTACTTAAATTGTTATAGGATTCGATTGAAAGGTTTGGAGAAATGAACAAATAGCTTAGTTTGCATAAGGATTGAGGAAATGACTATGATCATGTTCTTCTACACATTACTTTATAGTAAACCATGAAAGTCTCTTTTCCAAAAGTATATATATGGTACATGCTTTTCAAAAGTATATATGTATGTATAATCCCTTTTTTAGAGAGCCCCTTTTTATGAACCCAATGTATGACAATAGATGCGTTACGATTTTAAAATTGCATGATTGTTGTGTGACTAAATACTATATTGCATGAATGTTTATTTTAAAGATGGAAAAGTAAGGCAAAGGTTAATGTAAAGAAAAAAGAAAAAAAAGTATAAATGCATATGGTTAATGAACTGACTATATGATGATGAGGATGGTACCATCAGGTTGGAACAGATGGCAACGATAGAATGCATCACTGGCGAAGTACCTAGTAATGACCCATTCTTGAGGTTTTGATTCTTAAACCGGTTTCTCCGAGAAGAACCATTGATCGCAAGAGTCACTAACCCTAACATACGGGGGTTAACAGTGTGTAACGACCATAATGATGAGATTAAGGTAACAAATGATTAATGATTAATAATGTAAAGGAAGGTGAATGTTTTTTAATGGCTTAAAGTTAATGTTTTATGTTTGTTGATGTTTTGTTTATACTCAAAGTCGAGTTTTCTAAAGAACGGTGTTTTAAATGAAAACTCAATGTTTATAATATGTTCACTGTATGATATGGTTCTTATTGAGTATTAAACTCATTTTAGTTATTTTTAAATATTTTCCCACCCCAGTGGGAAAGAATTAGAGGATGTTGTAGGCAAGAATTTTCTTGAGGAGGTTAACATTGGCAATGAGGCATGAGGCTTAGAGAAAGGATTTAGGTTTTATCTTTACTAGTAGATAATTTATGCTTCATCAATACTTAGCACAAGTTAAACTATTATATTTTAAATAAATGCTATTAAACAAGATGTTTAATTTGAAAAGTTTCTTTTACTAAAATATTTAGTGAGGATTTTATTTAAAGATCCTTTATACTTGCAAAAGAATGAATGTTTTAATGGTAGTAGCGTTTGCTTCCTCTAACTGAACAAATTTAAGAGGGGCGGGGAATGTTACAGAAACAATCAATTCTTGATCTGCCCTATGCACTGTAGTATCAAAGTGTAGAAAATGCAACTTGTAGCTCACTATACTGATCTCTCCCATGCCCACATATCTTAGCATTTGGCAGATACTTTAGATTTCATTGATACTGCTTTCTGTCTTAATGTGCTGACACTCGGAAGACTCTACTACTATTCATTATTTTATCATTACTTTTCACTTACTTTTTATTATTTTTTATTACTATTCAATATTTTATTATCATTGTTTCATTACTATTCACAGAATATCTGACATCACCTCACCACTCAAACACAATCTTATTATTCACTGCATTGAGACGATTTCTTAGTTGTTTAGGCTGCACATGTATTGCCTTAAAAAGTTGTGGGAAACATTGCCAAGAAGAAAAAATGTTGAAAACATTGTTTTTTTTTATTCTGTTTATATTTTATTTTCCTTGGCTTGCTTGGGGAGCATTGCTAATTTCTTGCGCATGATATGGAGGCAGAGTGAAAGCCACCGTCTATATATCACCACGCTGGGAAGTGTAGTATCAAAAGTGTAGAAGGCCGAATCCTAGTTCCTAAATATGATGCCATACAAATAAAATTTATAAACGAATTAAGAAAATAGCTTTATTATTATTATTGCTTCTTCTCTTGTTCTTATTATGAAAAATCATAAAGAAACCCCTATTTAGAATCTTTCTATTACTTTCTTTAAAGAAGGGTTTTTTTTTTGGTAAAATGATAATTTTATAAGAGCGACTATAGAGATATAATTTTTTTTTTTTTACAATTTTGTTTTAAATTAAGAGTGTTTTATAAAAAAAATACTCTTACAATTCTGTTTCCATTAAAAAAACGTTATAAAAAGAATGTATCTTTTGCAATTTTTCCTTCTATACTTATTTCAAGAGTTATAAAAATAATTTTATTTCTGCCATTACTCTATTATTCTTATCACTAACTTATCTATGACTTGAATCATGTGTGGATTTACATTATCTTAATCTATTCATAATTTAAGATAATGTTTAACTACAAAGGTTTTTCTAAGAAGGGTGCAAAGTTTAAATTGAGTATTTCTCACATTAATTAGACTAGAAAGTATATGAGTGAATCTTGAAGTGGAGACCTTTTCTTAATTTGATAATAAAAAAATGATAAATAGAATTTTTCTTAATTTGAATTTTAATTGTAGCAATGACTTTAACTAGCCTAAAGGCAATGCTACAATTGTAATTCAAATTAAGAAAAATTTTATTTATTATTTATTTATAATTATTCTTTCAACATCATTTTATGTGTGATCAAATGATTTGAGCATAAATATAATATAATAAATAGTTTTCAATTGTTTAATACCAAATCATAGATTGATTGAAAATAATAGTAAAAAAAATGATGCTAGCGTTATTCCTTACATAATTTAATTATTAGTTATTGTTAGGGAGTGCGTTATGTGATCTTGAAATTGACAGTACACGCACACATATAAATATATAAATATATATATATATATATCTCCTTATACTTAAAAGAGGCTATCGGTTGGTGAACATGAATGAACAGTGTCTTTGTTTGACACTTCCTTCATCTCCTTATGTCCATCTGTACAACCTCACAGCAATCACAAACCAACCTCACCATAAATCATCTCAAAATCACCGTAGGATGATCACAAAATCACCGTAAATTATCCTAATTGTACAAAATCACAAAATCATCCTAATTGTACAAATTCACAAAATCACAAAATTAGAGCAAGGGAGAGGTAGAGGCTCGACTGGGCATGGAGGAGCAGGGGAGCCGTGGAGGGCTGGTGGTGGCATCGTGGGCTATAGGCGACAGATCTAGGCCGTGCAATGGCAAGAACCAGTGAGATAGAGAAATGCTTCGTGAGAAAGGGAGGCAGATCGGGGAGCTACGTCGTGGGTGGCCTTGTGGTGGCTCCTAAAGGCGGCATACGGTGGTGTCGTGGTGGTCCTACGACAGTGGATCTAAGATCCCGTGAAGAGAGAGGGCATGAGAGGAGTTGGGGCTTTAGCTAGAGGAAAGGAAGAAAGGGAGGGGTCATCGGCGAGGGAGGAGGTTGCTGGTGGTGGTGCGGTAGCTTGGGATTTGCTAACGGCGGCGCTACAGGGAGAAACCCGTACGTGTAGAGGGACTGCGTGCGTGGCGCTAGGGAGGAGTTATGGGTGGTGGGTTCCATGGAAGTAGTCCATAGCGTGAGGGGAACTTGGTGGTGGTGCTAGGTAGAGCTGGGGCTAAGCCGGGTGGCAAGAGGGTGGAGAACCTGTGTGTCAAGACCCATTTCGGATTGCTTGCATGCGGCTGAGGGAGGAGCTGCCAAGGGGATTCAACGGTGGGGTTTGGTCACCCATTTCAGGTTTGGACGCTGCAGGATGGCGCACGGCGGCATTGAGCTGCTTGAGGGAGGATATCGGGTGAGAGAGAGGGAAGATGTGGTTGTTGAAGGGGAAGGAGAGAGAGGGAGAAAGGGAAAGTGAGGGGAAAAAGATTAGGTTTTGGGGATTTAAATCTCAACTCTCCATCTTAAATCTCCAGATTTGATCCAACGGTAGAGGTTTAAACACTGATTTAAACTAACTTAAAATAGATAATTAAAATATAAATATCATATTATACATAAACTATCAAATTTAATTTATAAAATACTAATATTTCATCATTAAATAAATGATGAAGTTTTGCTAAATATTTTTAAGAAAGTAAAACCATATAAATAATTAGATTTTTTAATATAATTTAAATCTCATAATATTCTTAATTAACTAAAATCATTTAGATAAAATAATTTTCTACAATTATAATATTTTTGGGACTTCCAAAACATAAGAGGTTTACTTTAATGATAAAAGAACGTGAGATCAAGAATGGGGAGGGTAGATTTGCTTCATACGAGTTCACTACATCTTCTGCATGGTTGGAGGTAACATAACATGCATGCATTAATCTCTATCGTTAAATATGGTTAATTTGTAAAGCTGAAACTTCCATGCAGAGCTTTAACACGTGATCATGATTGATCTTTCACGTACAGATGATCAACCCAAAGCAAATGTTTGGAGATACTGCAATTGAAATGAACTCTTCTTATTAAAGTAGAGAAATATAAAAATTCATAAATGCTTGCTTATATTAGGTTTTATGCTCCTATGCATTAGACTATTTACAAATCAATCTTATGTACTCTTTCAATCTTGATGACTGTGAAGTAACAACTAATTCAATTATTCAAGATGTTGTGTTGTATGTAAGGAGTCACACTTTATTTGTTGTTTGGACACATTATTTTCAAGATTTGACATCCCATGCACTATCATACCGGACAATAGGAAGCAGTTTGACTCCCAACACTACCGTAACTAATGTCAGGAGCTAGGGATTGAGTTCTGGAACTCGTCTCCGGGCCACCCTCAGTCTAATGGGCAGGTGGAGGTGACCAACAAGACATTAATGGGAATGCTCAGGAAGCAACTCAACGACAGGAAAGGCGCGTGGGCAGAGGAACTTCCTGATATCCTATGGCCTATCGGGTCACAGTAAAGACACCAAATTTGAAAACTTCTTTCACCCTCACTTACGAACACGAGGCGATGCCACCAGTAGAAATTGGGATCCCCACCTATAGAGTTAAGCACTTCGAGCAAGACTCCAACGACATGCGGCTAGAAAAACATCTTGATTTGTTGGAAGAAGTCAGATTGGAGACGGAGATAAGAACTGCCACCAACAAAAGGAGGGCTGAGCGATGTTTCAATAAGCGAGTGTGCCTGAGAGCATTCAAGGTCAGAGGCCTCGTACTCAAAGAAACTGGAACAACAACACGAGACGAGGGAAAGATGGGTCCCCGATGGGAAGGCCCCAATGTGGTCACCACCACCAATCGCCCAAGCTCCTATAGGCTCCGAACACCTATGAAAATTTTATTGCTAAAGCTAGCTTAATTATTGTAAATTTATATTTTCATACACACACTAAGAATTCTAATGGAAGAGGTGTTGTGTGTCAATGTCAAATTTCAAGGATATAACTAAATCTCCATCAACGTAATCTCCATCAACAGAATCTCTATCAATAAAATCTTCATCGACTGCTTACCTCCTCGCTGGACATCAAAGGGACGAGTCACGCCGGAGGCAGCTCTGTCCCTTCTGCGGAGGAGTGCAGGTCCAGTTATAGACTTCTAAAACAACGTACCTCTCGCGGGGCCAAAGGGGCAAGGTGAGATAAAGGTCATCTTGTCCCTCCCGTGATGGAGAGCGGGTCCAGCCTCGAGGCTACCCGAAAAACTTATCTCAACCTTTGCAACAACGAAGTGTGGGATCAGCTACAGCTTGACCCAAACTTACCTTTTCCTGCAATGTCAACAGGCAGGAGCGGGTTCAGTTCCAAATTGCCCGAACAACCTACCTCCCCACGAAGGATGATAGGTGAGTAGGAGGCTCAACCTCCTCATCCGGGAGAGTGAGACCAGCACCCCCCTAGCGGGTGGCCTAAAAAACTTACCCTGAACCCCATCGTGGTGAAGGAGCAAACCAGCCGCATCACTGCCCAAATTACTTCCCCCGCAGGATACCAAAGGGATATGTGTAATGCGTAAGGCTGCTTTATCCCTCCAGCAGCGGAGTGCGGATCAGTCTTCAGCTACTCGAAGGGAAAGACTTACCATCAACAGGCAGGAGCAAGTTTAGTAGCCGATTACCCAAACAACCTACTTTCCTGCTGACCAAAGAGACAAGTCAAGCTAGAGGCCGCCTTGTCTCCCTGCGGTGGAGAGTGGGACCAACCCCACGGCTACTCGAATAACTTACCCCGACCTCCGCTACAAAGAAGTGTGGGATCAGCATCAGCCTGACCCAAACTTACTCTTCCCTACGGTGTGTCCAGTAGTAGACTGCCCAAACAACCTACCTCTCGCGGAGAACAAAAGACGGGTTGAGCCAAAGGCCACCTTGTCCCTCCCACGAAGGAGAGAGGGTCCAGCCCCGAGACTGCCCGAATACTTACCCCAACTACCATCACGGCAAAGGAATGGACCAACCGCACCGTTGTTCAAATGATTTCCTTAGAGGGCAAAGGGACGGTTTGGCTTGAGGTGTTCCTACCCCTCCCCGATGGAATGCAGGTAGTCCTCAACTACTAGAAGAGGAAGACTTTCCTTCCTCGTAAGAGTCAACAAGCGGGAACGAGTCTAGATAAAGACTGTCCAAACAACCTACCTCCCTGTGGACTAAGGAGACTGATCGAGCCAAAGGCTTCATGTCTCCCTGTGGCAGAGAGCTGGACCAGTCCTAAGGCTACCCAAATAACTTACCTCGACCTTCGCTACGATGAAGTGTTGGATCAGCATTAGCCTGACCCAAACTTACCCTTCCTTGCGGTGTCAACGGGAGGGAATAGGTCCAGTAGCATACTGCCCGAACAACTTACCTCCTACGAGGAGCAAAATGATAGGTTGAGCCAAAGGCCGCCTTGTCCCTCTCGTGAAGGAGAGTGGGTCCAACCCCAAAGTTGTTGGAATACTTACCCCGACCTCCATCGCGGTGAAGGAGAGGACCATCCACATTGTTGTCCAAGTTTCCTTCTTGGGGAGCAAAGGTGTGGTTTGGTGGGAGACATTCTGACTCCTCCTCGATGGAGTGCAGGCCGAGTCCATCAGGTAAAAAATAGCAAGCACATTGTGTCATAGATCGAAAGGGCCCAGGTTTGCAAATTCTAACTCCTATAAAACTATGGATAAAGTTATGATGACATTTTTATCAGGAATTATTTGCACAATGCCAATGAGTGGGAGTAGGCTCAGTTTCAAACTGTCAGGACAACCTATCTCCTCGTGGACCAAGGAGATGGGTTGAGAGCGAGACCAGCCCCACTACTACCCGAATGACCTACCCTTGCCCCCATCACAGGGAAGAGCGGCCTGGTCTATTTATATACAACTCCACAGCCACAAAGCTTCTTGGAGGGGCATAGAGGTGGGTTAGCAAAATGCTCCTCAGCCTCTTCCCCCAAGGAAGTGACCAAAGTCTCTCTGACGCCGCTTAACTCTTAAGGGGGATTTCCATCCCCTCCAAGCAGGCGATCGCGAGCAAGGGCCAACATACACTAATGACACTTCTCTCTTCTCTCAGTTACATGTAGAATCAAGCACATCAACTCAAAATGGAAGAGCTGAAGGACTAGGCAGGGTAAAGCGCATCCAAGAAACAGATAGCAAGAAGGAGGACATCGGTGTAAAGAAGAAGTGGAAAGACATCAGCCTCATCAAACAATATTGTTAAAGGCCCCAAGGGGACAACTACCTAACAAAGGCGAATGAAGATAGCACAAGCAGAAGAGCGGTTGGCCAGTGGGGTCGTCAAGAATACATCAGGCGCTGGTGGGATGGACCGTAAAGCTCTATATGATGGCAATCCCCCCGCCTAATGCCAAGCCCATAATTTCCTGCCACAAAAACCCCCAAGCCAGCCATAAAAAATTAAAAAAGAAAAAACAAGGAGAAAGAGAAGAAGGGAACATCGGAGAAGAATGCGCAAAGACAAGCAGTCTGGCATAACAAAGTATAAAGTAGTTTCATTAATGATCAAAAGTCACAACGTGAAGTGACAAGTTACAACATGAAGCTACAAGTTTACAAGGAACAAGTTACAAAGAAAAAGTTGCAAAGAACAAGACAAGTTACAATGTGAAGCGGCAAATTACAGCGACATACAGCATAAGTCAACTAGATACAACAGAAAGTTGAAAAAGCGCAAACAAATTGAAGCCTGTTTAGATCATATTCAAGTAGAAGTGGCTAGCAAGGATCTCTATCATTACGATGTGCCGATAACGCTAGAGGTTGCCTCGAAGAAAATCCAAATAAAAGTGACAGATAGAGATCTCCATCATTATGACATGCCGATAACGCTTGAAGTTACCTCAAAGAAAATCAACAGGGATGTAATGAGACAGCTTATTGAGTCGTACCATGACAAAAACCGCAAAGACGCCACCTGCTTGCCGAGGAGGGGCGCGAGGAACTATTGGAAGAGATGAAGACAGAAGGGCGAGATGACGATATGAGGGTAATCTTAGGGTGTGAAAAGAGGTATTGCGAGCAGGAATGTGCGAAAATGAAGGTTGAAAGCAAGGTTGAGCTTTGGAAGAGGAGGTTTGAAACCAAAACTTTGAACAATAGAGAAGAGCAAAACCCTTCAGAGGAGCTGATCGGGATACAGCCGAGGAGAATCAACCATTAGTAAGCGGGATTATGCCCGGCAGAGCAATTGCTAAGGGCGCTTGGGATTAGATCCCTTCCGAGGAGAGTAGCATGTTCCATAGACGCTTCATCCGGAGGAAGCTCCTGCACACTCAGAGCCTTTAGATTGCATTAGGGATTCCAGAAGATATGGGTCTTCATCCTTTCCAAGCCATCATTGTAACTGAAGTGCCAAGCATCTATGTGAACACCACGAACATACAAAAGCTCCTCCCGCAGACCCCAGATGGTAGTATCCCAGGCCTCCAAAGCGTGTCCTGCCTCAACCTGATCGGTCTCCAAATCCCTCATCTATTTCCTTTCATCTTCCAGGGCCTTTCTCTTGTTCGTCAGAGACTGGGAATCCTTCTCGAACTGCTCCATTAGCCATTTGTACCACCGATCATCAGGGTCTTGCCACTTGCGCAGCTCTACTCGCCCCTCCCTTGCCTCGAAGGCAAGTGCCACCTCCAGACGAAGCCACCTCATCCCGAGACTTCGACAAGTCAACAAGAGCCTACTCAACATCTTCTTTCTTATTCCACTCCTCCGATACACAACATAAAGCTAGTTGTGCGAGCGAACAAAGTGCTTTGTTCTCGCTCGCCACCTTCTCCCCAACCGTCCACGATGAACACCACCAGACGCTCCAAGCCTTGCTGTAGAAGTCTGGGTCAAAATCAAAGAAGGAAACAAACAAGAGGTACATAGAGCTTACAAACAAAGATCTTACCCCAGAGAAAAGCCTTTTGAGTTGGCTATTCGCCTTGCGGATATGGTCGACACGGCTCTCTGAAGTTGTTGGCCAAAAATTCATTGGGACCTTATCGATAGCCTCCTCATCTGCGCCAAGAGCCACAGGCACCATGGCTACCTCAGCCAGAGGAATGCCCACCATCGCCTCCTCGACCCAAGCAATGGCTCCTCCCAGTTCATCACCAACTGAGGCAACCTCAACCTCGGGATAGTGTAGTATAGGGGACTCCGGGATGGACCCTTGCAACCAAAGGGCCCAAGGGGTCGCAGGAATGATTTCAGTAGCAGACCCAAGGGCCGCCGGCTCATGTTGAACATGTCGAGCCAACAACACGGCACAAGGAAGGTTCACAGTTGTCATCACTTTTTTGGATGACGTCGACTCAGGTCCAATAACAAGCACCTCCACAGAAAGGCTTCCAGGAGGAACGAGAAGGCCATTAGAGTCAGCTCTGATGAGGAAAATCCTCCGGAGCTTTTTCCCTTTCCCCTCCACCGGCCGGCTGGGAGAGTGGCTGTGGACCTGGGACGTGACCTCACTTAGCAGGAAGGCTACGTTGGAGATCAAGTTGGCCAGGGGGAGGGGGGCAGATACCGACGAAGACTATCCTCGTCTAGCAAAACCTCCGAAAGAACGTCATCTAGATGGGCCTTCGCCCAAGCACGGATGACCTCGATCCTGAGTGTCTTTTCCGGGGTCACGGTAGGACGACGACCGCTGTCATTGCCCACAGGCCCCTATATGGTGCAAACAGGGAATGCGCGCTGATTGGCCGGGCCAACAAGGAACTCCCACCCCCTTGCCAGACAGAAAGAAGAATAGGCAGCTCCACCCCCTCGTGGCAGTATACTGCGACTCCAGCCAAACCAATGCTTGGACTTATCTAAAGCCATAAGTGTGATGGCCTCGCCTCAGAAGATTGTGGGTGAGGAAGAACTCGCGTGCCGTGAGATTCGGGTAGTCAACCCCAGTCTCCTCCAATGCGTGACGCCAAATAACGCAACTCAACACAAGGATCCTCCACACACTATGAGGAAGCTGAGCATGCGCCAACTTGAAGAAATCCAACACTTCTCACACTAGATGCCAAAAGGGCAACCTAAGGCCCCAAGAAAACATGGCGGGATACATCGCCACTTTGGAGGCTTAACCCTCAAACTCTACTGCCCCTTCAGTAGGAGGGGGCACCTCAAGTTTCACAGTACGAGGAACCATGTAGGTCTCCCTCAATGACTCCAACTCAATGGAAGTCATTTCCGAACGCCACGAGGAACCAACAAACTCCTTTGGAGCGGTGTCGCCCTGTCCGTCGGTGGCACGAAAAATGTCAGAAGATCTAGCCAATCTAGAAGGATGCCAGAATTTCTTGGGGGCCATTAGCAACCAGGAAGAAAGAAAAGAAATCAGAAGGAACAACACAAGGAGAAGTGATTAAAAGTGGAAGAGGAACACATGATATCGAGCAAAAGAGAGAACGAACAAAAGTAACCCGTTACTAAGAAGGAAGGGGACCTTATATAGGCAAGCTTGACGGTTGATATCTCGAGGTAGTAGGAACCCATGCGTCCCATGGAGTACCAGAATCCCACGATCGTCACGATTCCAGCAGAGCGTATCCAGTGATATGACGTGGGAAATAAGTAATTGCCTGATGCAAGTAATGACAAAGGTACAGAAGGGGTGCCATTTAATGCAGAACAGAACCGTCAAAGTATAGCCATGCAAGTTGAAGGCGAATCGTTGCTAGAAATTGTGTAAAGACGAAAAGACCACTCAGATATAGTTGGGGAGCAGAAGTGCAACATGTGAGCACAAAAAAATCCGCAACCCCCATCTCGGGAAAGAAAATGCCGCATAGTCACAATTGCAAAAGTTGATTAACCATGGAAGGAAAGACAGGATTCCCCTCGGACCCATCCGAGAGAGGAATTGGTGGGGTAACTATAAGGGGATTTCCCCCCCACTCCACAAGCCCACTGGGCTTCGACGCGATACCCCGCCCTAGGGTCCAAACTTGCCCATGAAGTAAGTTGCCTATAAGGAAAAATAAACAATGATGGCTGATGGGACGGAGAGGCCTGACGTTGTTAGGCCATAGTCCGTTCATAGGGACTTCTATAGGGCAGAATGAGAAAGATGGAGAACCTTTGATTTTTATGATATAGGAACATCGACGGACCACCAAAGATACCAACAGAGTAAAGCAAATCAGGGAACTACGCCGCATTAATAACACCACTATTCAAATTATACGCCACATCAATGACACCATCGCGGAGGCACGCATTAAAGGTCTTTGACAAAATGAATAGTAAAATGACACAGACTCTATAGGGACAGACACGATCTATCATTCACACTCTCGGTATAAATAACAAGTTTTAAGTATGAGAAACTCTCTATGATCCCTATACTCTCTCATTATTTCAAATTTCTAAAATACGATACTAATTTTGGTATCGGAGACTTCCCGTCCCCAAGGCTACCATCTCCAATTTGCTTACTACTTTGTTTTCACAGACCCAATTATAAAGATCTAAATTACTAGAATCTGGCACAAAGATGTACGAAATACAATATTAACATATATGACAAGATTTAATTTATTAGGAAAAATTATAATAAAATGAAAGTAATGATTAACGCATAAACTTCAAAATAAGAATTTTTAATTTTATAATTTAAATAATACGAATAATACTATCAATTAATTTGAAAATATCTCTCTTTCTAAATAAAATAGGAACATAGATCGAAAAAAGAGTGAGGAATTGGCTGTTTCTCAACCAAGGCTTGTTCTAAAAAAATAAGGAAAAGTATTTTTGAAAGCAATTTTGCACCCTAAATAACTTATCGACGTTAACATTCAATAAATGAAACAGTATAAATTAAAGATAAAAATATTTTCATAAGATAAAAAATTTTATTTTTTTCTTAAAAATTTTTATTTATTTTTATTTTACTTTAATAAAAAAATTATGTGAATAATAATATACGATTTAAACTGCGTATCAAACCGTTTGTAATTAACAAATTTCAAAAAGTAATGATCGTCTTGTGACGATAATTGTCATATCCGAAAGGACATATGAACATCACGTACGGAATCGTCCAACAAATCACATGGGAGAGGATTTGGCTGTTTTTGCTTTTTTCCTTTCCTTTTCCTTCCTTGAAAAAGTCGTGCAGTATCTCACGTCGGGCCAACTGATAAAGCATCTATGCATTGCGCATAGGTTAAGCGACAATTTGTTTTTTTTTTTAATAAGAGTAGTTTTACTTTTACGCAGCTGCCTTCCAATTTTTTCTGAAAAATGCTAGGATCCGCTGGCAGCTTTCGCTCTTTTTTTTTTTTTTTTAATTTAATTTTTTTTTTATTATGTGATTATGAAAATATTATTTAATATTATTGAAATTTATAAAAAATATATATTTAAAAATATTTAAAAAATAAAAAATAATAATAATAATAATAAAAGATTATCTAGCGATGGGTATAGACCCACCCATGTTTTCTACACAGTAAATCTGTGCTTACGTGTAGCCTACTAAATGTGAAAGATATTTCGATTTTCAAATCCCAATCTTTCTTTGTAAATTCACAATCCAAACCAGTCACCAATGCCTTGAAAAAGAGGTTATGTTTATGATCGAATGATAAGAACATATCAGCACATCTTCCCCGTCGATGACAATCTTTTTGGAGTCTCCTGAGTCAATCTCGAGTATAGTTGATCTCGCCCATTCGATTGCTCTTCCCTTTGCTGGTGGAGCTCCACCTAATCCGCAAGTGTAGCTCCTCACCTCTTCTTTTGAACAACATAAAAAAATAAAAAAAAATATTCTTCTTAACCACTATCCACACCTCATAAGAATCTTATATATTATAAAAAATATCTAAAAAAAAAACAAATTTAAATATAAAAATAAATAAAAACTAATTCATGTCATTTCTAAAATATTAACCCTTTCACCTTTCTATTTGATTCGTTTAAGAGATTTTGCACTCTTTCAATACCCTTATTGAGTCGAAATCGCTCGCTTCCTCATGGCTACCAGTGCTTTAAAGGCCCCTAGAAGAGAGGAGCACCTGGTCTCATCTTGCACTCACCAAAAATCTCATCGTTAAATATCTCGTCGGAACCATAAATTGGTAAATTGGGACAATCACGTTTGGTCGGTGAGAAACTGTGTAGTAAAAAAATGGAAACTTGATCGAAAACTTAGAACTATCGATTTTAATGATGAAAAAAATGGACACTTGACTGAAGACCTAGCACCATCTATTTGAAACGAGGAGGATGTCAATCGGGGGGGAAGAAGGAGGAGTTTTTGATCGGAGGAAGATGGTTTTTCGTCTATGGATTGATCCGTGAAGTTTGCCACGTAAGGTGAGTATTGTAGGATAAAATAAGAAACACCGCCATTTTAATACACAATGGCATCGTTTTAGGTTATGATTTAACTTGAGTCTTCCCCTCCTCTCTTCTTCATTTCATTTCCTCTCAAGTTTCACGCCATCTCTCTCTCCTCTCTCATATAGCTCCCTTTGCTGGCCCATCTCTCTCTCTCTCACACGTCGCAATCCCACGCCAGTCTCACCCTATCGACTCCCATTCGATCTAGCCATCCCATACCTCTTATTGCGCCTCCCATCTCTCTCTATCTCTCACATCACGCCTCCTATCACTCTCTCTCATCGTGCCTCCTTCTTAGCGCTCTCTCAGCCTCTCATCACACCACTCAAAACCGATGGTAAATGGTCAAACTAACCAAAAACAGAACCAATCTTATAAGTTTTCTCCCTTTTAATCTATCAATTCAGTCGGTTTTATACAAATAAAAAACCAATTGGTTCGATTTTCATCCTAGTAACTATGAGCGTCTATAATATCAAAATGATAGACAAGTACATATGAGTATCAAAATATTTAATTTTACTTAAACCAAAATAATTATCGGATCATAATTTAAATCTCTAATTAAAAGAGTTATTTTAAAGGAAACAAAAGAGTTTAAAAGAGAAAGAGGGTTCCACTTTTTTTTTTTATTTGTTTCTTGATTTTACACATCATTTTATTTAATTAGATATTTTATACGTTAAGCTTAATTATTGAGAAAGAATCTGATCCACAAATATGTATTAAAGTAAAATCTAAATAATTAAATCAATCTATTCCTATCAATTTAGATTTTTGAAACAAGAGTCGAGTTTTAATTCTAATTCAGCATTTTATATTATTTAATTAAATATTTCATATTTTAAATTTCCAAAATATCCTTCTACGAAAAATAAAAACGCGGATGGAAGGCCACAACAGGTCATAGCATGCGCCATTTATTTTGTCTTACATGGACACGGAAAAGCGTTTTCTTCAAGGCCTTGAAATGCGCACATTTTTTTTGTTATGCAATTTCTTGTCCACCCCAGCATTATCTACATGATTCAATATATATATATAAATACCATCCTCTTCTTAAAATTTATAAAAAAAAAATTGTATAAATATATATAACAGCAAGCTGCAGCATCTCGTGAGTCCCCTAATTGACTACCGATCATAAAACCCAAAACACTTTTAATTAATATCCACCTCGATCTATAATGATGATCTCCAGCAGCAAGATGAGCGTATCACCAGGCTTGCAATCGTCCTCAGAATCGCCTCTATCTTCGTCTCGCCCGCCAACATCTCTACCGCTGCGCACAATCCCCGGCAGCCATGGCTGGCCACTGCTAGGCCCCATCTCCGACCGCCTCGATTACTTCTGGTTCCAAGGCCCCGAAACTTTCTTCAGGAAGCGAATTGAGAAGTACAAGAGCACGGTTTTCCGCACCAACGTCCCTCCCTCCTTCCCCTTCTTCACCAACGTTAATCCTAACGTTGTAGCTGTCCTCGACACCAAGTCTTTCTCGCACCTCTTCGACATGGATCTTGTGGAGAAGCGGAACATCCTCGTTGGTGATTTCATGCCCAGTGTCAAGTTTACTGGGGATGTTAGGGTTTGCGCTTACCTTGATACTTCTGAGCCACAACACTCCCATGTATGTTTACTTACTTTTGTCTCTCCAGTAGTTTGAAACTTTTTCCTCTCCATCCTTAACTTTTGGAAAATGGTTGATACAAACTCTAAGAGGATCAAATCCATTAAAAAATCTCATATAATTCTTTAAAAAAATTAATATTTTTTACTAATATAGATGAATCTTTTTAAGGGCTCGTATGTTTTTAGAAATGAGATGAGATGAAATTAAAGTTAAAAAGTTGAATAAAATATTATTAGAATATATTTTTTAATATTATTTTTATTTTAAAATTTAAAAAAATTGAATTGTTTATTTTATTTTGTATTGGAAGTTGAGAAAATTGTAATGATTAGATGAGATGAAATAAGATGAGATAAGATATTTTTTAAAAGAAAAATATTTGCATCAGCTTACTATTTATCACACACTCAACACACTTAGTGTATTGAGATTTAAAAAAAAAAAAAAATTTGAATGTATGGTGTGTGAAGTGTGTAGGCTGATGTATAGAATTATTCATTTTCCAAACAAACAAGGCCTAGAACTACATATGAGAATCGGTGTGCGATTTTAGTGCGAACTCGTTTACATAAAACCTTTCCATAAAAAAATTGTCTGAAAATATCACAAGTAATATTAAAAACAGTTCTCTCGCACATTTATTATAAGAGAATCGATCTATTACTAAAAATTTTATTTTATTTTTATATGAATTTTATATTTATTTAATTTTTTTAAAATGAATATGCTAGAATTATATAAATATTATTTTAATAATTAAATAATGGGTTCACTTACTTTGGGATAACGAAAAACCGACAATGTGTCTCGACTGTTTTTATATTTATTTATTATTTATTTAATGGCTAAAGAAATATTTTTTTAATGTTATTGTAAAAATTTTTAAATATTTAATAATATTAAAAAAATACATTAAAAAAATATTTTTTTAAATAAAAAAAAGAATTAGACACGTGTCGGTAGGCCTGAAATGACCCTTCTTTCAGTGCATATCAAAGCTTCAGGACAGTACGTACTGCCAAAGAAATTAAGATGGGTACCAGTGGGACCATAATAATTCAAATTTTAGGTGGTCCACCAACTATTTTCTTGGCTATGAAGAACGCTGCTTTTACAGCTATATTGTAACACGTACAGCAGGACAGTCACATCATCATTATATAATTAATTCATAAAAATAATTTAATATATGTATATATACATACATAAATATTGACGTGACAGTATTTTATAATTAGTGAATAAATTATTATTAGAAAATAGATAAAATCACACGTACGATTATTATACAACATTTTGGCTCCAGTACGTAATTTCCATTTTTTTTTTTCAAATATCTACATATATTTCTACGTGGTTTTGAAGTACGTAAATGGTTGGGACATGGGGAAGTTGCATGGGATTTATATGGAAAGATTGAAAATTTACAGTTTTATTTACATTTTTATTAGCTGCGTTTGTATATTGAATTGAAAAATTAAAAATTAAATAAAATATTATTAGAATATTATTTTTAAATATTATTATTTTTTTAAAATTTTAAAAAGTTGAATTGTTTATTAAATTTTGTGTTGAAATTTGAAAAAGTTGTAATGATTAGATAAGATAAATTGAGATGAATTTGAGATTCAAACTGACCCCAAAAAATTATATTTCAAGCTTTCGTTGTAAATCGTGTGCAGATCGATCCGCTCATATGTAAGTATATATCATTGTTCTTTTGGCTGATTCATATGTCGTATATATAAGCCATTACAGTATGAACTGATATTCTTTTGTCGGATTCCATGACCATATATAATGGCTCTTGCTAGCTCTAATAATTGTTTAGGAAAGTAATCAATTTAGCATGACATGTGATAGTTTTCCTAATTAAAACTCCCAAGTTCACAGCTTTAATCTGAGCCACGTGGATATATAAATTTTGTGAGTACAGTTAGTATTGCCCTTCATATTAATAAGGAAAATCTTCTAGTCACAAATAGATTACACAAAAGTAATCTCACAAACTGATGTGACATGATATGGTATTTCGTCAAATTTTAAAATTACTTTTATTGTAAAGTAGATCTAACGAATTACATGAAACCGATCACATTAGTCTGTGAAATTATTTTTGTAAGATCTGGTTTCAAGGCTCATTCTAAAAGCTTATCCTTTCTTCTGCATAAAATGGCATGGGTTCAGATCATGATCAGGTCTCAATGCATGATGGGATATTAAGGTCTTCTAGGATTATGATCTGTAGCTGCAGGCAATACATCAGAGATAAGTTGAACACTTGAATAGCTAGCCAATATAATGTGAGATTTGATAATTAATAAATAGCTAGGTAGGTAGGTCGATCTACATGAGCATGCATGTTTGTTCTTTAATTTTCTCCTTTTTGATTGAATGTTTTGATCTTGTTTTAATAGATTTTTAGGATCATGTATTACAAACTGATCAAAGATTGTATATATGTACTAATATATCAATTATGAATTTTAGGTGATTTATTTATTATAAACTATAACATAAAATATAGATAAAAAGCATTTTAAGAAATCAAGAACACTAGTAGGACCAATAATATATGCATGTTACAACATTTTATATGACCGAAAATTACATGATATTGAACATGATCGTACATAACCTAGCTAGTTGCAAAAATCTTATCAAGAATCAATTTATCAATTATGTACAGTACGCATGAGCCATGCAAGACACATCAGACCCAAAAAAATCCCATCTAAAAAACATATAGAATCTAAAGATTAATTTCATGTTCGATCTTGTGAAATCATACATGACAATTTTCTTAGTGCCCCAAGCTTGAATAGCTAGGAAACCACAAGAACTAGAAGAATTGTGAAAATGTACTAATTCACAGTGCAAAAATACCACAAAATAGCAATTATAGTCTGCCACCCATTTTAGCACTCCTTTTATATATATATATATATATATATATATATATATAATATATATATAGTTTGGTGATCGGTTAATTTGTAGTTCAATTGATATGCCCTCTCTTTGCAGTAACAAAAGAGAGCGTGGGGTACTCATGGGTTCTGACTTCACAGATACGTCCTCTCTTTGTAGAAATAAAATAAAAAAGGGCGAGAAAAGTCGTGAATATAATCACTGCCTTAAGGGGATGTTTGGAAATAATTTCCATCATATCTCATCTCATTGCGCTTTATTTCCTTCTCAAACATCAATTAAACATAAACACTTTCAAACTAATTATTATAATTTTTTTAAACTAATCTTTATAATTTTTCTAAATTTTTAAACAAAAAATAAAAAATAATTCAAAATTTTCAAATTCTAAAATAAAAATTATATTAAAAAAATTATATTTTAATAATATTTTAACTTTATATTATTTTTTATTGAACTTTTTTTTTTCTTTTTTTCTAAAATTCAATAAATACTTAACTCAAATAATCTCACTATTATTTACAAATCATCGTACTATTATTCATAAAAATTTTATCTCATCTTATTCTTCAAGCTTCTAGTAAGTCATTATCATTAATTTTGTTTTTCAAAGAAAATTAATTTAATAAAAAATTTAATAAGCTGTTGAATCTAGGTTACAACGACCATATTTCTCATTAATTTGCCTAAAATGGATATCTATATGATTTTTGAATCATGAATTTCTAAGGCCCCATTTGGATTGAAAGTTGAAATGAGATGAGTTGAGTTGAAAGTAGAATAAAGTATTGTTAGAATATTGTAAAGATGAGATGATATGAGTTGATATTACTTCTCAATCCAAACGGGACCTTAATGTTCTACAAAACTTTCATGTGATCACCCAATATTATTGAGACATTGATCATTTAATATATTGACTTCTTGATTAATCAAAGTAATTAACACTTATAATAGTTCATTTAACTTAATAATAGTAAAGATCAGCCATTATTGTTATAGCGAATTTGAATAATATTATGTTGAACTGACAATATTTTTATAACATTTGAATCACTATGGTCAAATTCATGAATACATTTCAAGTGATCAAAGTAAATGATCATTGTTAATATGTTATAGTCTTATTAAGTAAAACATCGAACTTTAGCAGTAGTACCGACTACGACCTTGACCATGACCACCACTAATTTTTCCATGCATATTGCTGCATGCAGCTTAAGAACTTTGCCATGGACATCCTAAAACAAGGCTCAAGAACCTGGGTCAGTGAAGTGTTAGCAAGCCTAGAGACGATGTGGGATAGCATCGAGTCGACGATCTCCAAGTCAGGCAGTGCCAGCTACCTAATCCCTCTCCAACAGTTCGTCTTTAAGTTCCTCATGAAATCCCTCATCGGAGCTGATCCCTCTGTTTCCCAAGAAATTGCTGACTCCGGTTACATCATGCTCGACCGCTGGCTCGCGGTCCAGCTTCTCCCCACTGTGAAGATTGGCGTCCTTCAGCCTCTAGAGGAGATCTTCTTGCATTCTTGGGCATACCCATTCTTCGTTGTTAGCGGGGACTACAAGAAGTTATGTGACTTTGTGAAAAAAGAAGGTATTGTTTATAAACTACTACTCAATATTTCACACAAAAAAAAACAAAAACACCTTGTAATTTACATAAAATAGAGAAAATTCTATTCCGACATGGAATGGCATGATAATCAATTCATTCACTTTTTTATTTGTGTCTTCATATAGGTAAGGAAGTACTAAGAAGAGGGGAGACCGAGTTTGGACTGAGTACAGAAGATAGCCTTCACAATTTGCTATTCATTCTGGGCTTCAACGCCTTTGGTGGGTTCTCGGTTTTTCTACCGGGTTTAGTGGGCAGAATAGTGAGTGACAAGACTGGCTTACAAGAAAAGATAAGAAAAGAGGTGAAAGAAAAAGGTGGGTCGACTCTGAGTTTCGACTCGGTAAAAGAGATGCCACTCGTTATGTCAGTCGTGTATGAGACCCTACGACTCAGCCCGCCTGTGCCGACTCAATACGGCCGAGCCAGAAAAGATTTCCAACTGAGTTCACACGACTCGGTATACAACATCAAAAAGGGTGAGCTACTCTGTGGGTATCAGCCGTTGGTGATGCGAGACGGAAAGATTTTCGATGAACCGGAGAGTTTTAAACCGGACCGGTTCACGAATGAGAAAGGATCCGAGTTACTGAATTACTTGTATTGGTCCAACGGGCCGCAAACCGGGTCACCGAGCGCGTCAAATAAACAGTGTGCGGCAAAGGACTACGTGGTCCTCACAGCGGCTCTGTTTGTCGCTTACATATTTAGTAGGTATGATTCGATTGTTGGAGACTCAAGCTCGATCACAGCCGTTGAAAAGGCAAAGTGAGGTTATGATTGATTCTGATAAGCTGTTTGTGGGCATTTAAGTTTTCTCTAAAATAATTAGAAGAAGCAAGCAGACATATTTATTTTAGAGAAGTAATGAAAGAAATATTATAAAAGTAAATCTATACATTGATATATTTTTTTATAATATATTAGATTTATTTTATAATAAAAATAAATTTATAATCTATCGTAATACATCACGAGAAATATTTTAGTTATAAAAATATCTTATAAAAATAAATTCATAAATTATAAAAATAAATTCATAAATTAATTATAATTTATGAATTTATTTTTATAAGATATTTTTATAACTAAAATATTTCTCGTGATGTCCACAACTATGAATGAATAATATAAGAGTGTTTATTGGAAAGTTGCCATCAATCTAACTGGCCAAAATGGTCGGCCAAGATTTCCTATTTAACTTTTGATACTCACACCTATCGTTGGATGGTATATTAATTAAAATTGATATTTATATAAATAATTTTAATTAGTTGTGATAGGACAGGACGAGAGTACCATATCATCAACACTCAAAAAATACCTAATAACTTTTCGTAGCTTTTGGGGTCATAAATATTTCTCAATTTGTAATTGAAATGAAGGCTTTCTAGTTTATAAAGAAGGGATAAACATGGGTAATGAAGTGGATGAACAGCATTAGACATTATGGTATCATCCATTTCAGTAATAGTTGAGACTTAAAAGGAATCTAAGTATTAATTAATATAAACAAGTAAATCATGAACGAATTCAAGTTCTCTTGAATAATAAATAAACTGAATTCAAATATAAAAACAAACCGATGATAAGTTTGAACTCTTCATATAAAAATTAAATGAACAAAGCTTGCCTATCTGCTACGTGCTCAAACTCGACTCGTTTAGCATGATGATATATATATATATATAGCTTGAAGCTTGTACTTGATAACTGACCATTTGACATCTTGAAACATGCTATAGCAAACTCATCCCACCCTGAAAATCTTTTACTAATGGCGAGTTAATTTTGTTAATTATCCTTAATCTAAGCGTTTTCTTAAATGATATATAGAAAAAAGTGATCACAAGCCACAACACAATTCCGTTATAGAAAACCGGCGAATAATAGAGCATTCGGATGTAGCTAACAGTATATAAAAACCCTTGCTAGAAGATCCAATTTCCATATTTGATATCTGTACAATAAGAAGGCGTCGATCTGATCAGAATGCCAATAATTCAATCATGCATGATATTGCTGGATTTTAAGCTACATGCAGTGACAGTATGCATATTTGGTAAAGAAAGGGATAAACATTTGACATCTATTTTGACATTTAATCACAAATTCTTGGTTTGCTTTGAAATAAGAATGAACAATATAGCAGTCTCTACTCTGTGAGTCTTACAAATGAAACATTTAACTAAACTTGGGGGGTGAGGAAAAAAAAAAAAGAGAGAGAGAGAGAGAGAAAAAGAGAACTCTGTGCATGTTTGTGCTATTGGCAAAAGCCTCGTGACAAGTTTCTATATTTGACTATAAATAATAATAAATAGTTTAGATAGCTTAAGATGATGAACAGAATCATGAAAACAATGTGACCCCTAGTGAAAATTTATCACAACCAGCATAGAGATTCACCTTATAGAACAACAGCCTTAGATTGTTCCTTATGTGGCGAATATTGAGCTTCTATGAAGTCTGGACATTTCCCTGATTTTGAGTATGAGAGTTGGCCATCCCTTCTTTCCATCCTCTCTGACGTGCTCTCAGCTCCCACATCACTGTCAGTTTCTTTTGAGCCACTAATGTTGCTTCAGCTTTCTCCCTTGCTTCCTCACATGTTTCCATACCTGAACTGCACTTATCCGCTTCCTTTTGATACTGGGATGTAATCTTCTTTGCCTCAAGAAGAGCCATGTCAGCACGCTGCTGATTTTCCAAAGCCTCAGCTTCCCGAAGCTTCAGTTCCTCTGTCAATAGCTCCGCAAAATTTTTTTCAGTGTCTTCACTCACTTCTGGGTCATGCTTTGCACAATCTGATTATATATTCCAGATCCAACAAAGAAAAAAAATAGGATTACCAAAAGAACTGAGATTCGATCCCATCAAATCCTCATTATCATCCTCTAATTGCTAACTGATTTCCCACAACCAATCTCGAGTTAATTGAAAGCATGAGAATGAGAACATACAGGGTATTTGACACCAATTATCAGCTACATCACATCACATGTAAACGTTAGGTGATATGTTTTCCAAAATGGGATGCCAGTGTAAGGCTGTAAGCCAAGTAAGAAAATAACAAATCGTGCAGGAATATCAATGGCTTTAAGTATTTCCACATAAACATTATGTTGTCTACCCGTCTCGTCTCTCCAATAGAAAAAAAATGTGGAAATCCTTTTGTTCCAATGTAAAAGTAGAATTAAGGGAAAAAAAAATTACACCTCCAAATTTCCACTTCTGTGCTTTTTTGCCATTTTAATTTGCACCTCAAACTATCACTATTTGGGAATTTGCACCCTTGGTTAAGATTTGACAGTTAAGATTAATGAATATTGTGATCAAGGGTGCCAATTGCCAAAATGTGGCAGTTTGGATTGCAACTTGATGCTTAGTAGTTTGAAGTTCAAATTGAAAAAAAGGTGGTAGATTGGGCATGCCAAATGCACTTTCACCATAGTTATAACCACAAAAGACTATAAGAGGACAATACCAAAAATCATACACATGAAAACTAGAAAAACAAATAGGGAAAACAAAAGGTGGGACATTACCGGGAATTATAGTTCATTGAATGAAAATATTCTCCTATGCTACACTTCCAGTCTTCTTTAAGTAACTAGACCCAATTATCTCAGAAAAAAAAAGGATGGAAGAACAAAATGTATTCAAACGAAATGTCTTAAAAAAAAAAATACAGGAAAGATTTATTTTCTGTGTCCCCTGATACCAATCTGAATTAACTGTAAAGTGTAGAAGTGACTATTAGAGAGGATTGTTTGCTTTCAGTAAGTAATAAGGGAATATTTGTATCTCAGTTTTCAAAACAGAGCATTATTGCACATGCATGCTAGCTAGTGATATCAGGAAAAAGCTTTATTAGAACAGATCCTTAATAAATACCCCTTTTGCGTTTGAAGGTGTAAATTTGAAACGGCATATTAAAAGAACAGAAACTAAACTAAACCAGGTAAGAATGTACAATCCAGAATAGTGATCCATCATGAACAAGAAACTGCATGCTGTGTAACTGGAAGGAGGAGATAAAATGTTCTCCATTTCTACCATGCAAATGCTTATGAGAATACTATTAAGAATAAAATTTGCATTCGGGATTCATGAAACATAAACAATTCGTGAAACAGAAACTAACCTGCAAAAGAACCATTGTTCAATCCTGCAATAAGTACATACAAAGAACCCGAATTAAGTGCACGCTTCATTATCAGAATTATCAGAAGGTAGGAGCAGAATATCAAACATTATATAATCCATGAAGCAAGTAACTGACAATTTGCAGACAGACTAGGTGTATGGGAATAAGAAATCTGGGTGAGTCTATCGTTCACACAGTCAGATTGCGGGAATTCCCCTCATATCCAGAGATCTAAAACCAGTCAGATTTTTTTTTGATAAGTTAAAACCAGTCAAATTCAAGCCTAGTTCTTCATATATATAGAATATTTGGCTTTTGCAAGATTTGAAATGTAGGAAGGAAAATGCTACACGCCTTTCAAATTACATGCATACAGTGGTGTTGTTGGACATTGACTGCAAGGAGAATGGATTGGGATTGAGGATTTTTCAAAGCATAGTTGGAACGTTTTAGATTGGAATCCTCAATATGAGGATATCAAGGGAAAATCAATATATTCTAGCATAAGCAAGGATATCAATGCGTATCTGAATTTGTTCGGTTTTTACTGGCTTTTTGGGTCAGTGTTTTCGAAGTATCTGTATTAAAAGGGGCTAAAATCGCATTTATCAATACGCAAAAACTAAAAAGATTTCATACGCAAAAAGAGAACTCCTTGAAAAGTTCAAATCCGGGGTTTATGACACCCAGCAAATGCAGAAACTTTAATTTTCATATCAGAGAAGTCAAATACGATTTATCAACACAATTTAACATAGATCTGGAGCGAATTGGACACAAAGGAAGACTTGGGTCACAAAGTGAAAAGGCTAGGAAAGCAACATCAAAGCCTTAGCAACTAAAGAGAGATGACTCAGTGCTCCACAACTCAAAATTAAACAAACCCGGATAAGCAAACACTAAGAAACTACGGGATTTCTAAAGAAATTAACAAATATCTATATCTCAAACTATAGTTTCCGTAAATCTACACATTGCCAATTATTCATCAAGAATTTTAGAGAGAGAGAGAGGGAGAATCATTGAATTAAACGGTGTAAGCAATCGTATTATTCCTTCAATGCACGGGATCTACACGAACCTTGCTTTTGGGTTTTTTTCCCTCTAGCAGATCGAACAAGAAAAGCAAAGAGATCTAAGGAAGGAAAGAGACATTTTGGAAGGTAGGGATTAAAAAAAAAACGTACCTTCGGGGATGGAGAGGAGAGGCTGAGATGAACAGTCGCACTGGCAAGGAGGGCAGGAATTTGAGGAGTGGCTGACGGCAGCTAATCCCTCCATGAAATGCCAGTAGAGAGGTGGCCCGAGAATGTATCCCGCTATGCACAGCCCCACCACCGCCAACCCCACCTTCAACACCGTTGGATTATTCATACCCATATTCGGGGAGAGAGAGAGAGAGAGAGAGAGAGAGAGAGAAGCAGTTGTCGGCAGCAGCGTAACTCAGCTGGTCTTCGTCTATGTGGTCTTCGTCTTCATCTTCTCCTTCGCACTTAACTATCACGACTATTTAGTATTTACTTTTTAAATAAAAAATAATTATAAGAGATATACTACAGCTATTGAAAAAGTGAGTCGAATAAATATTTTGAATAGTATATTTTTTAATTATTATAAATATTTTTTTAAAAAAATAAAAAATTTATAATATTATTAAAAAATATTTATTTAATCATTAAGTAAATAAAAAAAAACCATCTAGAACACAAATTCGGATTTAAATTATTTCTGTATTAGTAAAAGAGGTGTATTATACAGAAATCTCACATTTCTACACACCACTTAAAAATATATAATTTTATTTTTTTATCTTTATATTTCATATTTTATATTTTATATATTAAGAAATATGAAAATAAATAAATAAAAATATATATTTTAAAGTGATATACAGAATGTAAGGTTTAAATTTAGAATTTTTCTTTTTGAAAATGCTAATCTTTATGTTGGAGGCATGCGTTGGGATCTTTTTGACTTAATGATTAAAGAAATATTTTGTTATGATATTATAAGTTTTAAAAAAACATATTTAATAGTATTAAAAAATGCATGTGAAAGAAAAGTAAAAAATAAATAAAAAATATAGATGAAATGCACCATCGGGAGCCCCCATTGGGAGCTCCCAACGGTGGCTCGGCTGTAGAGCCACCCCAAATTTTTATATCATATTATATTAGAGTCCTATTCATTACTCCAATACTACATACTATACATTAGATTTTATTTTATTTTTATTTTATTATTGCTAAACTGATGAGTATAATTTTCCCTGATATTAAGGTGGGGGAAATGGGCTCGTCTATGGTGTACAATTATGTACTCTTCGGTGTGAATACTATAAGAAAAGAAAAGAAAAAAATTATATTTCCCTATACCACATACTAAATTAAACACATACATATTAATGTATAAATATGTGTGTTTAAATAAAAAGATAAGAATAATAAATCATATATTGATATGTGGTATGTAGATGATAGGTAGGATTTCTGTAAAAAAAAGTATTTGAGAATTTTTTGGAGAAAGAAATAGAAAAAAATACAAGTGCCTTTTCTTTTAGAATCTCATATATATAAATATATATATATATATATATATATATATATATATACTAGTTAGGACAACGTGCGCTGCACGTGTGTCCAGTTGTCTACCATTAAATGCTGCGAGATATATAATAGACAATAAAATATGACCAACTTCAGATAGAATCATTGTGTAAAGCAAATCATCATATTATCACAAGCAGCATATGAGTAAGGATTTTTGACTAATTTTCCTTTTTATCTCATATTATAAACCCTAATATCAATGATTATATCCAATAGTGAGAATCTTGGATCTTGTTAGGCAGCAAACTCAAGAATTGAATGCACTTAAATGAAATGTAATATCCATAAGCAAATTAAGATTATTTCTTTTACTAAAAATAAAATATTGTTTGGTTAAGCTTACCAAAATCTCTTGTTTAAAAGGCTAATGTTTCTATAATATTAAAAAATAATATTCTAACAATATTTTATTTTACATTTCATTTTCATTTCAACTAATCTCATCTCAATTAGGATCTAACCTATCAAAAAAAAAAAAAACCATAGTATCCAAACTCACCTAATCTGCAAAAGAGCAAAAACATAAGAGAACCAAATTTTATGAGAAAAACAGGAAAAAAGAGAGAGAGAAATTGATAAGAACACTGTTCATCCCTTACTTATTTTCAAATAAAAGTCTATTTGAAAATAGATTTTATTTCAAAATTTTCATATCATATCCCATCTATTTTTTAAACATAACTGAAATACAAAACTTTTAAAATAATCATTACAACTTTCTCAAAATTTCAAATTTCAAATAAAATATAATTTATCTTTTTAAATTTCAAAACAAAAATAATATTATAAAATTATAATCTAAGTGTCTTATAATATTTTAATTTTATAATATTTTTTATTTAACTCTTTCTCTCTTTCAATTATTTTTTATAAAATTTCATCTCATCTAACTCTGTCCAACATTATATAAATTTTTGGAGAAGGAAAAAATAAAAAATGTTCTAATATATATTAACATATTCTAGACTATATTATTTAACACTACAAATAATGTTAAATTATTGCGTTAGTTCAAAGGTAGTTTAGCTCTTAATTTAAGAATGCAAACTAGATCATCTTAATTTACTTCAAAAGTTTTCATAACTCTTTTTAATATTATTAAAACAGAAACACTATAAGAAATAATAACAATGAAAAACATTAATTTATTTAACATTTTCACACTTGGCTAAATAAAATAGTAATAATGACTTATTATATTTTTAAATTATTAAGAAGTTATAATTTATTTCCTTATGAAAATTTGTAATTATATTAACCAACCTACTATTATTACTCTTAATAATTATAGCTGGATGTGCATGTTATATATTTGTTATTTCCAAAATAAATATATAATGTGTCAGTTTTAAAATTCAAAACGACAATGGTAAATATTAAATAATTTAATCATATATTTTATAAAGTCTCATCATTTACATTTAAAAAAGATAATGATAGAGTTACTACCCTATTACTACCCAATTACTATTTATAGTTAATTTCAAGTTTGTTATTTTTTTATCATTTTCTTTGAAGTATTTTTTTAACATCCTTAATCGAAAAAATTAAAAATATATATAATTTTATTAATAATTAATTTCTTAACCATTAAGTAAAATAAAAAATTAAAAAAAATCAAATATAAAAAGAGTAGTAAATAAGTAGTAGGAGAATAGTAACCCTATTATTTTCCTATAAAAAGAATTAAATAAACTATAGTACATTAGAAACTATAGATTTACCTCAAATAGTGTAATTAATTTCAGGTTAATTAATAAACTATTCAATTTATTCAGAAATAAAAAAAAATATTTAAGTTTATTTTTTAATAAATCATTAAAAAAAATCATTAATAAAAGGAAAAAAATAGATTTATACTGAAATGTAATAATTGAATTCAATCTTTACATAATTCAAAATTAAAAGAAATAAAACACAATAAAACACAATAAAGACACAGCCGCTCCTATCAAAAAAATTAAATTAAATTAAAAAAAATTTAAAAAAAAAAAAAAAACGAGAGTCGTGGCTTGGATTCATCGTGGCGTTTAACGGCGGCACGATAGGAGCTGATATTGGAAGGGGGGGAATGCCGGACGGAGGGGAAGAAAATGGGTGGGGCGGTGTTAGCCACGCCGGCATGCGGCGGCGCACTGGAGGCGACGAAGAATCGGACGGGCCGCGGCTTGGATTCGCTCGTGGCGGTTAACAACGGCACGAGAGGGGCTGAGATTGGAAGGGAATGGACGCCGGTCGGAGGGGAAGAGAATGAGAGCGGCGGTGTCGAGCACGACGGCGTGCGACGGCGCACCGTAGCAGATGAAGAAACGGACGGGGGAGAAGGGAGGAGGGGCTCGCGCGCGGGAGAACCAAGGGTAAAATGGGAAGAATGTTAGTGGCAAAACTGAGATTTTGGAATAAAAGTAGGGGTGAAATTGAAAAAAAAATATTAGACGAAAATACTGTTACTAACCTATTCGCGCTTTATATATAAGTAGATATATATATATATATATATAATTGAAGAATATAGAACAAGATTGGTTTTTGGAAGAGAATTTACTTTTGAAAACTAATTGCAAATTCTAAATTTGTTTGTGTTCATACAATTTTCAAGTCTCCTCTATTTTGTTCTCACTATTCCAAGGAAATTAATTAATATAAAAATTTAAATAGAGACTTTGTATACAGAAAAAAAAAGATCATTGTTTTCTTAATTAGAAATAATAATTCTAGAAATTCGTCAAATTTTTGTCTAAACAAAATCTCTTTGTTAGACTATAAATTATTTTGTCTAAGCAAAAGATAATGAGTAATGACAAATTAAGATAAATATTGATTAGAAAAACAAAAAAGACCCTGATGGGAAATTTGGTAAACTCATGACATTCGACAATGACTCTGAATTTAACAAAATTACTTCGACCATTGGTGTTTGGCAGGAACAATTATCAAGGGATCTAATAATAAATCTTTAAATAAAATATGAGATTCACATAAAAAAATTAATTTTTTAATAATAATTCTACTTTTTTTCAAAATGATTACGCAATTTTTACGCACTTCACGAATATTTGTAGAATTACTCGTTAGGAGAATGCTCCATATCACACTTTTATCTTATTTTCATATCACAATATAAAATGTTGCACTTTTATCATTCTGGAATATAAAATGTAGGATGCGTATTATACTCTTAATGAAGTTCAATAGTTGTATAAGTGTCTAAAGTAATAGATGCACAAAAAGGAACTTTACCTATGTGAACATAAGAGATGGGGACAACTTCTAGCAAAAGTTTAAAATTTACTTTTGTAAATGTTCATGAATGACAGGATGGAGCATGTGGATTAGTGCAAATAATTGGTGATTTGTCTTGCTAAAATTGGATAGAATCATGTGTGTTGTATTTTCATTTTTAACATATAGAGTCTTGGTTTAAGTCGAGAGATATCTTCTTGTATGCATGAGGATATCAATATTTGACTGAAAATTTAATATCGCAATCTAAGTGGGTGATTGTAATATTTATTATAGATTGTGATATTCAATATGTGAATTTATTGAATGTGAGTTATTATTTATTTACGTGAACCATTATTTCAAAGAGTTGCATTAGTTCAGTTGTAATGATGTGTTGTTTCAAATGAAAGTGTAGGAGTTTGAAACTTCACAAGTGCAATTTGACTTATTTTGTGAAGTGGTTGACATGGACAGACACAATGCTTGGGATGGCCAAGCCTTGCACGTGGGTCAAACAGTCACAATACTTGGGTGCTTGCACATGGGCAGAATAGGCACTTTGATAGGATGCATTGCTTCAAAAATCAAGTTAATTGAAAAAGTACTTATGGAGACTCGAACCAATGCCCTGCCTTCCCCAAGAGAGGTGCCTGACCACTAAGCTAGGTATACCATTTGGAGAGTCAAAAATTAAGAGTTGTGATCTTTCACATGTTGCCACTTCATTTTCTACAAATAGGGGATGAGACCCATGAATTTATTCATTCTTCTCCAAAATTTTCAGTCACTTACATAATTTTGTAGATACTCTGAAGGAAAAACTTCATAATTGTTATCTGCAGTTGGTGACTTTGTTGTATCCTGGTGGTGAATTGCTTGTAACCTTGTAGCAAACTCTTTCGACTGTGGGAAATTATCTCCTTAAAGATAGTGTTCTACATACCTCAAAGTCGCATTTATTTTTCAAATTACTGTATCCACACAATTTTCTTCAACACTCACTTCATGTTTTTTTGCTACAAATGTATTCCCTACTTAAGCTTCAGGTTCATGAACTGAAGACAACAAAGAATATTTTGTATTATTTCAATAGTTTCGAACTACAAACGTCTGCTAGAGACATTGTTTGACTTATCTTATATGGAAATCAACTCCTATACATATTGCGAGGTGTCATAAGTGATATGACCCAAAGGAAATTTATGAGAAAACAATATCAAAACTAGACGACCAAAGTTTCAACCGCTCATTGATGTCCTTCTACACCAATAAAGAAAAAGAAATGCCGAAGTGGCTGACTTGTATATCGTGGCTTTGGGAATTCTATGTCTTCCTTTTTGGAACAACCCCTTAAAAAATGGCGAGAAACATAGCACCAACCACCTACTACAGAAAGTCTCCCCTAGCCCCGATCCATACATATCACCATTATCAGCTGGTGGATGTTGCAACTTTAACAAGCTCACTATCAATGTAGTCAAGTGAACAAGCAAAATGGTTGTCCCTGGCACAAAAATGGGTGACTCATTGAAGGTAAACCTACCAGCATCATCATCATCATTACCCCCACCAATATCACTGGACTGTTCTTTCTGTGTAATTTCAAAGACTGTCTCAGATAATCCAAAAAGCTTGAGCATCACACTAAAAATTCTGAATAACCATGCTGTCAATGTGGTTACTCTTGCCATTCTCTGGTTATTCCACCATGCTCGCACTGACTGGCCAGTTCTCAAGTACTCAGATAATGTGTATATGTTGTATGTGAGAAAGAGAGCAATTGGTACATATAGGGCTGGTTCTTGGACCTATATATATATGTACAAATATTAATTATGAGCCTACGTTTAAAGGGAACATATATATATATATATATATATATATATATATATATCTCTAGGAGCTAGATTTTGAATATTTTATTGTACTCATGAGCTTTGCCATGCAAATCCTAATTACTATCTTTTCCAAAAGAACAAAAACTAAGTTATGAGATCCATAAAAGCCGTATAGGTTAAAAATAATGTCATGCAAGGTTTATGTTGTGGCTGAATATTGTATGGTATAGGGTTGCATAGTGTCTTTTTAACATTTGAATGTGCATGTAAGAGTTAAAATTGGAGGGTTTTGGCATATAAATCATACCTTCGGTAAGAAATGGGAGTCGACAATAATACAATAGGCTGGAAGGGCTGCATAACACAGCTCGAAGACTAGGCGTAGGCCCCATGTGAGGATCCATACATAGATCAAGCACTGCCTCAATTGTAGCTTTGCAAAGAGAAAGGAAAATATGGGACAACCTCTGCTTAATAGAATTTCAATCAAGCAAACCGGTAGCCCCCCTCTTTTGTTGGGTCATTGTAGCATGCCCGCCTGAGGGAGCACAACCTAGAAAGGCAGGTGGGTTTGGTGTACAAGAGGCTGACCTTCAACCCTTTTTATGAATCCTTAGTCCAGTTAGTGCGTCCTCTGTTGTTGATCCATAGATCCAGCCTAACTGAAATGGACAATCACAAACATGAACAAAGTGGACAAAAGCTGGGATTAAGATACATACCTTACACGATAGTGATGAGCATAAAGGCCTGATTTGGTTTTAAAAACCTATCAAATTATTTCATCTCATCTCAACATCCAAACACAAACATATTTCAATTTTAAATTTTTAACATTTTATCTAATCATTACAACTTTTCTAAATTTTTTAACAAAACACAAGAAATGATGCAACACTTTCAAATTTTAAAACAAAAATTATATTAAAAAAATTATATTCTAACCCTCATGTAACTTTATAATTTTTTCTCTCTCATTTTTCAAAATCTTATTAAAGTCTCAACTCAAATAATTTAACTACTATTCACAAGTTATCTCATTATTATTCATAGATTTATCATCTTTTTTGTGTAACCAAATGAGGAGACTTTAGTGTTTTGAGTTTTCTAATTATAATGGATCTCACAGGAAGTGGTGAATTTATATATCAGCTTGTAAGTAGTAGAATTACAATAGGATTAGTAGTATTATGACATATATACAACAAGGATAGAGTTCTATTTTTCTATGAAGTCATTTTAGGGTTTGTAGTCTTCATCATTATAAGTAATCTTGTAGTTAGTGATCTCTTGTTGCGAATGTACATACATTAATTGTAAGGTGAAGCTTGGTTGTGTAGTTGCAAGGTTTCTATGAAGTCGTATGCAAGAGTGTTGATTGTGTTGATGAATTTGTATAAGTAGGGGAGGTAAAACGGTGCGTTGAGATAAGTAATGTTATGCATTTCATGGGTTGTAACAAAATTAATGGTAGAGAAGTGTAAACAGTGCATTTTGTAATTAAGTGGAACGGTGTGTTTGATGGAGGTGTAATGTAGTGTGTGAAGTGTAGTGTAACGTCGTCATTCTTTTCTTGTATTAGATGGGGGTAGGGATGAAAATCTTGATGAGGGGGTGCTGGTGTATGAGAGAAGTATGCATCATGATGAAAGGGGGTCATTACCTAGAGGGGTTAGATTAGACTTTCCACACTTTGATGGGTCCAATCTTACTGGGTTGATTTTTAAAGTCACCCAATACTTTGAGTTTCATTAGAGATTTCAATGAATTAGAGGCTCTTGATGGCCTTATATCATATGGAGGGTGATGCCCTTGTGTGGTATCAAGATGTTGTTGATTGTGGTATTTTTACAAGTTAGGATTCCTTTGTGAAGGCTCTTCAAGTGAGATTTGGCCCTACGGCCTATGATGTCCCTATGAAGGCTTTAACTCGTTTAAAACAAGTCTCTTCTTTGGCTATTTAAAATGCACCATTTGAAGCCTTGTTAAATAGGCTAAAGGGGTTTTCTGATAAACACAAGCTGAGTTGCTTTATGAGTGGCCTTAAGGATAATATTCAATTGCCTGTTTGAATGCTTAGTCTTATGAATTTAAATGCTGCCTTTGGCCTTGCTAAGATCCAAGAGGAATACTTAATGGCCTCGAGGAAATCTTGAAGAGGTAGTGCAATGTATGGCTCTAATCGTAGTTTTGATATGGGAAAGGATGCTGCCAAAGTGTAGAAGAGTACTATACCTGTTAAAAAGGTTTTTTCCTCCCAAATAGATGAGAAGAGAAGGAAAGAGCTGTGTTACCACTGTGATGAAGTGGAATCCAGCCCATGTTTGTAAAATTCCTAAAGTATACTTGTTACAAGGGGAAGATTCTATGGTAGCAGTTTCTGAAAGTGTTGATGAATCCGAATGAGTTAGTGTTAATGAAAGTGTTGGGAAGAAAATCATTGTGGTTGATGAAGAGAACTTGGAGATTTCCACCCATGCCATCTCAGGCTATTCTCGCAACAATGTCATGAGGTTTCTAGGATGAGTTGGGGCTTGTTCTGTCAAAATTCTAGTTTATTCAAGAAGTACTTATAATTTCCTGGATCCACTAATTGTGGAATCTGTTGGGCTGAGGATTCATAGGGATTCTACTTTACAAGTGAAGGTTGCTAATGGGGATGTGGCACTGAGTGAGGGCTCTTGTTTAGAAATGGTGAAGATTCAAGGTTCTAAGTTTGATGTGCATTTCCATGTTTTGACATTGTGGGGATGTGATATGATACTAGGTGTACACTGGCTCAGAACATTGGGGCCTATTAATTGGAATTTTGTTGACATGACCATGAGTTTTCTGCTGGGAAACTCCATATTAATTTCGAAGGGGCTGAAACCAGATGAATTTAGAATCCAAAATGGGGATAGCTGTTTGAAGTCATCTCTGGTTAGACAAAATGGTTGGTTCTTTCAAATGTTAACTGGAAGTGATGTACATTAGCATGTAGACCAGAATCAAGAGATAACAGTAGTTGTTGATGAGTTCAAGGAAGTTTTTGGTGAACCTGTTGGACTACCTCCTAAAAGGAATTTTGATCATCAAATTCCCATGAAGGAGGAAACCACTCCAAATTTTGTAAGGCCTTGCAGATACCCTCATTACCAAAAGACAGAAATTGAAAATATTGTGAAAGACTTGCTAATTTCTGGTGTAGTGAGACCAAGCTAGGGTCCTTTCTCCTCTGTAGTACTTTTAGTCAAGAAGTCTGATGGATCTTGGTGGATGTGTGTTGATTACCATGCCTTAAATCAAGGTACCATCAAAGACAAGTTCCCTATACCTGTCATTGATGAGTTGCTTGGAGCTAAAAGTCTTTTCAAAGATGGATTTGAGGTCTGGGTATCACCAGATCAGAGTTAAGGAAGAGGATATTGAGAAAACAGCTTTTAGAACTCAGGAGGGCCACTATGAGTTCTTAGTAATGCCATTTGGCCTTACTAATACCCCTACTACTTTTCAAAGCCTGATGAATGATATATTCAAGCCTTTTTTTAGAAGGTTTGCGTTATTTTTTTTTATTATTATTATTTTTTACGATGTCTTGGTTTATAGCAGAAACTTGGGTGAGTATGTACATCATCTCAGATCTGTGTCGGAGGTGCTGAAGAAGAATACTTTGTATGGTAAAATGTCCAAGTGCAAGTTTGGACTTGAGGAGATTGATTACTTAGGCTATGTGGTATCAGGTTCGAGTGTAAGGGCTGATCAGTCCAAGATTGTATCCATGTTGGAGTGGCCAGTTACAACTTTCTTAAAAGCTTTAAGAGGATTCTTGGGCCTAACGGGCTATTATAGAATCTTTATAAAAAATTATAGTGGTATAGCAGCTCCATTGATAGCTAGGGGTGTAACCGGTCCGGTCCGGTCCGGTTTTGGATAAAATCTAGGACCGAACCGGTATGTACCGGTTTTATATTTTTCAAAACCGATTACGCACCGGTTACCTTCCTAAACCGGTACTTCCGGTTTTACCGGTTTCCGGTCCGGTCCGGTCCGGTTTTCCGGTTTTTTAAAAATATAAATTTCACAATTTGTCATTAAAAATTTGTTTATAAAAAAAAAAAAAATTGATTTAAAAAAAACTATTTTATACTTTTATTAATATATTAGACTATATAATAGTATTAATATTAGACTATTGGTATAGTTATAAGTTATATATTAGTATTAGTTATAAACTTTTAGTGATTTACTATTAACATTTTATGTAATAATTTATAAATTATAATAAGAAATTATTTCATATATGAATATATATGTTATATATAAAATTTCACATAAAAACTTATAATTATACATTATATATAAAACTTATATATATTAATATTTAATATATATAAAATATTTTGTATAAAACTTATATATAAAAATATTATTTTTTATTTTTTTTAATCAACCGGTCCGGTCCGGTTCGGTCCGGTCCAAAAAATTCCGGAACCGGAACCGGACCGGAACCGGCCGGTTTTTACGTTTTAAAAACCGGTTCCGGACCGGATGGTTCGGTCCGGTCCGGTCCGGTTTTCCGGTTTTCCGGTTTGAGTTTACACCCATATTGATAGCATTGTTGAGGAATAATTCATTTGTGTGGAGTGATGAAACAACAACGACTTTTCTAAGATTGAATAAGAGTGATGAGTCTCTTGTCTTGAGATTACCAAATTTCACCAAAAGTTTTACAATTGAATGTGATGCTTGTTTTTCGGCCTAAGGGTTATGCTCATGCAGGAAGGCCAACCTATTACTTTTTATAACAAGGTCTTAAAAGGAAAAGCTCTTTTGTTGTCCACATATGAGAAAGAGCTTTTCGCTTTTGTTTCATCTATCCATAAATGAAGGTCTTATCTGTTGGGGCAAGCTTTTAAAGTTAAAACTAATCAGCAAACATTTAAGTATTTGTTGGAGCAGAGAGTAGGGGCTGAGACTCAACAAAAATGGTTATCAAAGTTGACTGGTTGTGATTTCTCTATTGAGTACAAGAGGGGTAAGGACAATAAGGTTGCAGATGCACTTTAAAGGAAGTCTGAAGTGGAAATGACAACTGTAGCTTTCATTACTTTCCAATCCCTATATGGATTGAAGAATTGAAACAGTCTTACAAACTCTCTCTTTTCATAAGTGACATTTATTCTAAGTTCGAACAAGGTTTGGAAGGGCCAAAACATTACAACATTCAATAGGGATTTTTTTTTAGGAAAGGAAAGATAGTGGTGGTTCCTAAGTCACATTTTAAAATAAAGATACTCCACCATATCCACTGACTGCAGTCTACAAGCTAGTCATGTGGGGTATCACAAGACTGTCCAAAGAGCTAAGCTAGATTTTTATGGGAAGGCAAGATGAGGGACATCAGGAGGTTGGTTCGAGAGTGTGATGTTTGTCAAACTAGTAAACATGAAACCTTTGTACCAATTGGTCTTTTGTAGCCTTTACCAGTTCCAAACTTCCAAACTCTTCATGGTTTGACATATACATGGACTTTATTGAAGGACTGCCTCAATGGAAGGAATTTTGTATGGTTTTCACAGTGATTGATAGGTTCACTAAATTTGTCCATTTCTTTCCTCTTGCTCATCCTTTTATAGTAAGTACAGTTGCTCAAATATTTTTTTTTTCTGGTGTTTTCAAGTTGCATGGGATGCCTAAATCCATTTTCTCAGATAGAGATCCTATATTCACAAGCTCATTTTGGAAGGAGCTTTTCTAGCTACAAGGGACTTCACTTAATTTCAGTTCTGCCTACCACTGCAAATGCAACAATAGACCAACAGTTAAGATCAAGGGAGCAGTTGATGCAGCTGTTAAGGCGGAATTTGATTGCATCACAATAGAGAATGAAGTTTTATGTAGATAGGAGAAGGACTGATAGAAGCTTTGAAGTTGGTGATTGGGTCTTTTTGAGGCTTCACCCCTATAGGCAAAAGTCAGTGGCCATGCGCCATAACTTAAAACTTGCTCCAAGGTTTTATGGTCCTTTTCAAGTGACTGAAAGAATTGGATATGTGAATCTACCTCCTTCCAAGATACAACCAATCTTTCATGTATCTTGTTTGAAGAAGAAATTGGGTTAGTAAATCATACCACCGCCTACTTTGCCTCCTGTGGTTTCTCAGCGTCAGATTCAACCTTAACCTGTGTCTATCTTGTAGAGAAGAATGAAAAAAGTTGGGAACCAAACTGCTGCAAAAGTTTTAGTTAAGTGGATGGGAGCACCTCTTGATGATTGCTCATGGGAATTGTTGTGGAAGTTAAGGGATCTTCACCCACACCTTGTGGGCAAGGTCCTTTGAATGGAGGGGGATGTGACAAGGCCATTGAGGTCAAGGACCTTTAAAGGAAGGGGATTGTAAGGTGAAGTCTGGTTGTATAGTTGTAGGGTTGCTGTGAAGTCTTTTGCAGGAGTGTTGATCGTGTTGATGAGTTTGTATAAGTAGTGGAGATAAAACGGTGTGTTGAGATAAATTGGGTTATGCGTTTTATTGGTTGTAACAAAATTAGCGGTAGGGAAGTGTAAATGATGCTTTTTATAGTTAAGTGGAACGAGGCATTTGATGGAGGTGTAATGTAGTGTGTGAAGTGTAGTATTGTAATGCCTTTGTTCTTGTCTTGTATTAGATGGGTAAAAAAGCCTGAGCCTAGAAGGAGAAGGGGTTCAGAATTGAAGTTGATTGTGTTTTAGAGGTTAGAGACTCCTCGAAAATCTATGAGCAAAAATGGAAGTGTTGTGACTTCTTTATGCAACTCTTGATCTTTCTTCAGTTCTTGTTCCATTATGTTCTTTGCTTATTTTCTATCATTGGAAGTGAGGAATACCATTACATTACTTTAGAACATGCACATACAGTAATCTAACAATATTGGAATTACTATTAAATTGCTAGCTTCAAGTTTTCAAGCTTAAAGTGGATCCACCAAAATTAAGTCAAAATGAGCTTTTTAATTTGGAACCTTTTTATGTTTTGCTATTCACTGACCTTTGTACCCCAACTAGTGCCGTATTCATACCCACAACCAGCTACTTTGTATGCTGCCTTAATACGGCTCCGAAGAGTACTGTGATTTGGTGGAGTACCACCTGTCTTCCCTTCCAAAGCATCAATAGCTGATTTGGTCAACTCCTTTGAATTCCCAATTTTTGATAATATTTCCTCAAACAATTTTCCTACGAAAATGAGAATTTAAAAACAATTTTCATACAAAACCTCATTAGATTATAATTAGGACTGATCATTTCAATTACCATTAACTGAAGCCACGTTATCTGGGGATAAACCATAGATAATTTTCCTTCTGTGGAAACAGCCTGTTCCCTCATAAAATGGTCCTTGAAGTCCTGCTATTCCACGTACTATATACTGCATACGTATATAATTAAGCAAATAACATGATTAATCATATCTCTAGGTATAATAAAAAGAAAAAATGGATACAGATGAAAAGAAGGAATAATTTATTTAAATTTGACCTACTTCTTGTAGAACCACCATCTGATTGCCATAAGGATCATCCTTTAATCCATCGTAGAATACTTGCGGGAACTGAGCAAATGCAATTTCTGATTCACTCTTGGAACCCAATAATACGCACATTGCATGAAGAATGGCTTTTGGATTGTTCACAAACATATCGCAGTCTACGTTGAGCATGTAGGGAGCATTCGTCATCAATGCAGAGACTCTCGTCTATATATATATAATTTGATAGAAACAGTTGATCAAAAAATTATGTCATGCATGTTAAGATATAATACTAAAGATTTGTAAAGAATTATGAGTTCCATACAATATATATATATATATATATATATATATAATATGAATTCATGTGAACTCCTCCTAATTTTAATAAATAGATAAACAAAATGACCATCATACGTACTAGAGCATTCATGGAACCCGCTTTGTAATGATGTGGATGCTTATGCCGCTTCTCCCTAGATATATAGACCAAATGGGGCAACCCATCTTGGAGACCTTCTTTGTTGTCCCACATAACCTGCAATCAATTAAGATTATCTATTAATTAAGTCTTTCTACAAGTTATATATGTATATATATATATATATATATATATAATTAAAGGGTAATTTATTAAATATGATAACCACCGCGTACGGTAATTGGTTCGTGGGATTACATTAATATAAATAGGTATATGTCGGCCAAGTCAAATGAAAAATGAGTTACTTACCTTGATAATAGTTGGATGGTTTTTGGGTTCTACGTACACTAGAGAATTCTGCAAAATCCCCAGTAAAATCACATGGTGGCACCAATTTTTGGACCGCAACCTCAATTTTGTGGCAAAGCTCCTCACACTCTTCCTACATTACATAAAGACAAAAAACAAATAGGCTCTTTAAGATATACGAAATTAGTAAGTACTTAGAAATCTTCTAACTCTGCCAGATACGTATATTAATGAATATTAATTATTATTACCTTCATCCTTTTCCTTTCATGTTGGAACTCCTTTGTGCTATCACTGAGCGTTATAACGGGATCATTGGAAAAGTATCTAAAAGGAGCTCTAACTTGAATATCATACTTCCTACAAAATGGTACCCAAAGTTGGGCAAACTTTGAAGCTTCAACAAGGGAATAGTAGGTAAGAGGAGAACAGCCATCATCCGAGACATAGCAAGCAAGCTTGTGGGCTGGGTAATCTACTGCCAATAAAGAGAGCACTGTGTTTACAGTGATGATAGGAGGTTCTAGCACAGGGTCGCCAGTTGTCACAAATATGTCCACTGAGGGAAGCTCATCAGTTTCCCTATCAAGAATACCGTCATGATCAAAGTTATATTCAATAAAATGAGGCATAATCAAGAATAATCATTACAATATCAGTTAGAAATTACATACACTGATGTTGTGTATATATATTCCAACAATTTATGCAGCAAAAACATCATGCACAGCAGATATAGATGTATCTAACAAGCGCAAGGAGTGTTTGTATATAGATGTTACCGGCCTGCAGCTTGCAAGAGATGGTTCGGGTGCGTTTTGAATATCACAGGATTCCATTTCATGTTGAGGACTAGAACCCAAGTGAAAGTGAACCATGACTCGCATAGGAAGGCAAGGAGCCAAGTGGTTCCATGGTTTTTGAGGTGGAGAAGACGATGAGCTAGTAAGGAGAGAAAGGAGAAGGAAAAAGATAATTATATCCGAGGTCCTTTGCAAAGTGTTTTTACGTGATAGTTTTTCATATAGAGGGAGAGAGGCGGGGCTCGCCATTGGATCAGTAATTAGTAAGGTAGTTTTAGGGGAAGATCGATCTCTTTTATTTTTAAAGTAATGTTCAAATCTCCTCCATAACTTATATAAGTAATAAATATATATATGACTGACTAGTTAACTTGGTAATTACGTTATAGTTGCGTTATAAATATATAGATGATTGAATAGCTAGCGTGATGACGTTGTTGACGCGCACTGCAGGACAGCTGTGGAAGGGTTTCGTCGACACTTAATATTTTTCAAAAGCTCAGACCACATGTTAACGAATGAGACATGCATGCTTGATAGTGAACAGAACTTGTCCTTATACTCCCCGGCCCCCTTCTTTATCTGCGTCGTCGTCGTCTTTCTCGTCGTGTTCTTCTTCCTCTTATTATTGTTATTTTATTTTATTTATTTTGTTTGTTTAATAATACTTTTTCAGGGGAGAGAGGGAATAACCATTGCCACTGTGTCATGTTATTACGTATTCTGTGTGCTGCTCTAGATGGAATTGTGGAGAAAATTTAGGAGACGTTTGGATTTAAAATTCATCTCAATTAATTTCAATTCATCTTAATTTATTTCACTATTATTTATTATTATTTAATAATTTTAATTTATAAATTTTACTATTATTCATAACTTATCTTATTACTTTTCACAATTCATCTTAACTTATTTCAAATCATTTTCGAATCTAAACGTTTGTGTTTCCTCTCTTTTGTTGTTTTCTAATAATTTATTTCCTGCAATGCCTCCTCGAGCTCAAAGAATCTACTTTCCATTTCTGTACCTTCAATCATTGCAATGTGTTAACAGTCGTGCATCAGCTGCATGGGATGTATTAGTTAAACTTTGATAAAAATTTGATTAGAAAATTCATTATTATAAGTTTAATTAGTTACTTTTCAATAATATTAAATATAAATTCTTTAAATTTATTACTATTATATTAAAACATTAATTTTTATATTTTTATTTATTTTAATTGTAATTCTTAATTAAATATTTATTTATTATTAAAAAATACACATTAATTTTTTAACGATCTTTTTTTTATTTTTTACAATAATAATATTCTTCTTACTGATATATTTTTACAACAGTTATATTTTTAAACTATAAAATATAATATCTCCTAATTATTAATTATTGGATGAATTGATTAGGAATGCAATATAGAGAAAATATTTGATATGCAAGGATCCATTTGAAAGGATTCCAAGAACTTCTTATTTTTGTTTTTGTTTTTTTTTTAAATTTTTTAAAAAGGCTAATTAATGGACCCCATTCTGAAAAAACACCCAGTCTTGTTTTTTAGTTAACTAGTAAAGTTTCGCATAACACCATTTTGAAAGGTAGTGATCTATTTATTAGAAGAAGATTAAGCTAATTGTTGTGATATAATTCATTACTATAAGCAAAATCACTAATTTTTTATGCAAGGAAAATTATTTGTGTGCTTAACAACAACAGTGATTACTTATTATATATGGTAGTGCTATCATGCAATCCAAATCTGTCTATTTTGTGTGCTTTTTAGTGTAAATTATATATTTTTTTATTTTTTAAATATTTTTTTAAAATTTTTTAAATATTTACAAAAAAAACTCGAACACATTTATAGTTACTTTCTTAATTATCAAGTAAAAATAATTTTAAAAAATAAAATAAAATATATAAACGATTAAATTGAAGGAGGAAACTTAGGGAAGTATATTATAATTTTCCTATTATATATAAGAGAAGTGAGATAGGAAAAAAAATTATACAAAAAAAATTTATAAACTGATTTAATTTTTTATTTTATTATATGCATGTATATATATTATTGATAGTTTAGTATTTTACTTGATGAGATTTATAAGTAAATTTTATTTGATAATCTCAATTATCATTCGCCCGAGAGTGATAGACGATAGACTGAATGAGATCGAGTAGTCCACAATAAGACGATAAGGAATTGATAACTACGGTTATTCACTTTTTTGGATGAAGTGGAGAGAGAGAAAAAGAAAAAGAAAAGAAGAAATTCCTGTCGGCACACAGATATAAATATATGTTCACTAGGCGACGAAAGAGATTTAGGTGATTAAAGACCACACAGTCACCTTGGAAAAGCTAATGAGAAATGCTAAAATTAGTCAACAACCAAATTCGTACGATTGCCACTTCTCTAGAAACTTATAACAATTTCAAACTATAGATAATAAGAGGTTTAGGCATCTTTAGAGCATTAGTATTTAATTTATTATTTTTATTTTTAAAATTTGATAAAAAGTATATATTTTTTTTTATAAATTTAAAATCTCTTTATCTATAACTGCACATTAGATTAACTATTAGATTTATTAAAATAATAATATAATAATATTTTTTTAATAATAATATCTTGAATTTTTATTTTTTTATATTTTACAATTACATTAACTGTATGTTAATTAATAATTTAATTTGATACTTAAATTATTATTTTCCAACTTAAATATATTGTAGTTCAAAATTGGGAAACAATAATTTAAGTAAATAAAATAATGGTTATAGAGTGTGAATAGTGAGTCTTCAAATTTAAAGATGAATTGAAATGCACTGTAGCTTAAAGTTTCAAATTTTAGTGTTTGGTGAATCCAATGCAGTGATTTTAAACATAAATTTATCAAATTTTGAAGATTGAACTCATTTGATGAATCCAATGTCAATGCTCTTAGGCAGTTGCGGTCCAAACCCCTTAAGTCTTGCGGGTTGATAAAAGATATTGGCAAATTTAGTTGTAATCTGATGCAGGAGGATCAGAGTTAGATGATATTAAGTTGTCAGATTGTATGTTGACTACACTGAAGTACCTTGAGATGACAGATCAGCGCAAAGATGACAGGAAATCGTGATCTTTCCTTGATTGTGACAGTTTTGAGCATGTTTCGGTATTTTGACCATAACTTTGGCTACGAGCATCATAATCACACATATGACCCCAATTTAGAAAGCTCTTTTTGCACGAACGTCATGGTTATTAAGTTATGCTCGGTGTGCATATCTTTCGAGGCAAAAATCCACTATTTTCCCCTCTGAATCCCTATTTTTAATTATTTTTTGCCTTTTATGATAATATTTCATTTATCATTTTTAGGAAGTGATTTTGAACTCGATTTGGGCCAAATCATTGGCAGATTACTTCTTTTTTTTTGTATTTATTTTTGGTGTGATTATTGAGATTTTTCTATTTTTGATAAAATTCTGATATGGTCAATTTTCATCTATTACAACCCGGCTTGTGGGTTAATTTCGCTATTCTTGGATTTTACTAATTTTGAATTGAACATCAAAATCGTTTTCTCTGTGTTTTTTATGATTCTCTTATCTTCATTCCCTAGAAATTATCTGTGAAAACTAGCCTGCAGAATAATCACTATTATGTCCAGCATCATAATCCTTTTATCTCCCCTTCTCCTAAACATTATGGCTTATTGGAAGAAAAAAAATCATTATGATATTTAAGGCCTTGCCCTAGTTGATTTTATTGACAAATATTCATATTATGCTATACTTATTGATAATTTTAGTTGCTACATAGGGTTATTCCATTAAAACATGATAAATATGATTTTTGGTCTCATTTTGTGCTTTTGTTAAATTTATTGATCATCAATTTCTACAAAATAAAACTTCCCAATCTAATGGTAGCACAGAGTTCACTAACTAGCAATGCACTCATTGTTTTTGACGAACTAATTGGTATTCACCATCAGATCTCTTGCCCCTAAACATCAGAGTAAAATTGGGTGGCTGAACAACGTCATCGCGACATTTGAGAGCTTGGCGTTGCTATGATGTTCCATCCATAGTAGTGTACATACGTACAAAACAGTTTTGGGTTGAAGCCTTCTTTATGGGTTGAAGTGATTTTTATCATTTTTCGCAACATCCATATTCCCTCTCCATCGAGTGCTCCCCATATTTTAAATGAAGTGTTCATCATCCCTTGACTCCTTACATCATTTTTTTGCTACAAGTGTTTTCCCTACTTAAGTTTCGGGTTCATGAACTGAAGATAGCTAAGAATATTTCATATTAATTCAATAGTTTCACACTACAAGCGTATGCTAGAGACATTGTCTGACTTATACGGAAATAAACTCCAACACATATTGCGAGGTGTCGTAAGTGATCTGACCCAAAGGAAATTTATGAGAAAATATTATTGAAACTAGACGACCAAATTTTCAACCGGTCATTGCAGTCCTTTTACACCAATAAAGAAAAAGAAATGCCAAAGTAGCTGACTTGTATATGGTGGCTTTGGGAATTCCATGTCTTCCTTTCTGGAATAGCCCTTTAAAAAATGGCAAGAAGAAGAGCACCAACCACCCACTATAGAAAGTCTCCCCTAGCCCTGATCCATGCATATCATGATGATCAGCTGGTGGATGTTGCAACTTTAACAAGCTCACTACCAATGTAGTCAAGTGAACAAGCAAAATGGTTGTCCCTGGCACAAAAATGGGTGACTCATTGAAGGTAAACCTACCCTCATCATCAGCACCACCAATATCAATGGACTGTTCTTTCTGTGTAACTTCAAAGACTGTCTCAGATAATCCAAAGGGCTTGAGCATCACACTAAAAAATCCGAATAACCATGCAGTCAATGTGGTTACTCTTGCCATTCTCTGGTTATTCCACCATGCTCGCACTGACTGGCCAGTTCTCAAGTACTCGGATAATGTGTATATGTTGTATGTGAGAAAAAGAGCAACTGGTACATATAGGGCTGGTTCTTGGACCTATATATATATATATATATATATATGTACAAACAAAATTAATTATGAGAGTACGTTTAAAAGGAACATATATATCTCTAGGAACTAGATTTTGAATAATTTATTGTACTCATGAGTTTCACCATGCAAATCCTAATTACTATCTTTTCCAAAAGGACAAAACCTAAGTTATGAGATCCATAAAAGCCGTATATGTTAAAAAAAATGTCATGCAAGGTTTATGTTGTTGCTGAATATTGTATGGTGTAGGGTTGTATAATGTCTTTTTAAACATTTGAATGTGCATGTAAGAGTTAAAATTGGAGGGTTCTGGCATATAAATCATACCTTTGGCAAGAAATGGGAGTCGGCAATAATACAATAGGCTGGAAGGGCTGCATAACATAGCTCGAAGACTGGGCGTAGGCCCCATGTAAGGAGCCACACATAGGCCAAGCACTGCCTCCATTGTAGCTTTTCAAAGAGAAAGGCAAATATGGGACAATTTCTGCTTAATAGAATTTCAAGCAAACCAGTAGCCCACCTCTTTTGTTGGGTCATAGTAGTAGGGCCGCCTGAGGGAGCACAACCTAGAAAGGCAGGTGGGTTTGGCGTACAATAGGCTGACCTCCAACCCCTTTTATGAATCCTTAGTCCGGTTTGCATGTCCTCTGTTGTTGATCCATAGATCCAGCCTAACTGAAATGGACAATCACAAAGATGAACAGGGTGGCCGAGTAAAGCTATTGAGATATATACGTACCTTCCACATTAGCGAGCATAAAAGAGTATAAGGCCGCCTGATTTGGTTTCAAAAACCTATCAAACCATCTCACTTTATCTCAACATCCAAATACCATTCAAGCACATACATATTTCAATTTCAAATTTTTAACTTTTTATCTAATCATTACTTAATTATTAAGTCATTTTAGGGCCATTAGTCTTCATCATTAGTAGTATTATGACATACATACACACACACACACACAAGGAGACTAGAGTTCAATTTTTCTATTAAGTCATTTTAGGGCCGGTAGTCTTCACCATTATAAGTAATCTTATAGTTTGTGATCTCTTGTTGCCAATGTAAATACGTTACTTTAGCACATGCACATACAATAATCTAAAAATATTGGCATATATTACTATATATTACTATTAAATTGCTAGCTTCAAGTTGTCAAGCTTAAAGTGGACCCACCAAAATTAAGTTAAAATGAGCTTTTAATTTGGAACCTTTTTATGTCTTGCTATTCACTGACCTTTGTACCCCAACTAGTCCCGTATTCATACCCACAATCAGCTACTTTGTATGCCGCCTCAATACGGCTCTGAAGACTCTGATTCGCTGGAGTACCTGTCTTCCCTTCCAAAGCATCAATGGCTGATTCGGTCAACTCCTTTGAATTCCCAATTTTTGAAAATATATCCTCAACCAATTTTCCTACGAAAATGAGAAATTAAAAACATTTTTCGTACAAAAAGGAATTAAAAACCCCAATAGATTATAATTAGGACTGATCATTTCAATTACCATTAACTGAAGCCACGTTATCTGGGGATAAACCATAGATAATTTTCCTTCTGTGGAAACAGCCTGTTCCCCCATAAAATGGTCCCTGAAATCCTGCTATTCCACGTGCCATATACTAGGTACGTATATAATTAAGCAAATGGCATTAATCATATCCCTAGATATATATAATCAAAAGAAAAAATGGAAAAAGATGAAAAGAAGGAATAATTTATTTAAATTTGACCTACTTCTTGTAGAACCACCATCTGATTGCCATAAGGATCATCCTTTAATCCATCGTAGAATACTTGCGGGAACTGAGCAAATGCAATTTCTGATTCACTCTTGGAACCCAATAATACGCACATTGCATGAAGAATGGCTTTTGGATTGTTCACAAACATATCGCAGTCTACGTTGAGTATGTAGGGAGCATTCGTCATCAATGCAGAGACTCTCGTCTATATATATATAATTTGATAGAATTCAGTTGATCAAAAAATTATGTCATGCATGCAGTTAAGATATAATACTAAAGATTTGTAAAGAATTATGAGTTCCATATATATATATATATATATATATATATATATATATAATATGAATTCATCTGAACTCCTCCTAATTTTAATAAATAGATAAACAAAATGACCATCATACGTACTAGAGCATTCATGGAACCCGCTTTGTAATGATGTGGATGTTTGTGCTTCTTCTCCCTAGATATATAGACCAAATGGGGCAACCCATCTGGGAGACCTTCTTTGTTGTCCCACATAACCTGCAATCAATTAAGATTATCTATTAATTAAGCCTTTCTCTAAGTTTTTGGTTTTTGGTTTTTTGCATTTGGTTAGGGGGTTTCGAATCCAAAACCTCCATTTTAAAGTCTGAGAATTTATGCCAATCAGACTACAGACATTTGACAAGTGTTTCTATAAGTTAACAAATCACATATTGCCAATTAATATCATAATCTCAAAACATTTTCAGTTGGGATTTGAATAGAACGTTATATATAATACCTCACCTCCAAAATATTGAAGTTTTTATTGTTGATGGAAGTCAACCATTATTATTACTCTAGATTAGTACTGCCACATGAGTAGGTTGAATGGAAGATAAAATTGATCGATACATAAATAAAGGGTTTTGTTATACATCAGTCATTATTCACTTCCACACGTCATATCTGACAACGTTTTCTTTTTTTTTTTCTTTCTTTTTTTTATAGGGTGTGGGGTGCAAGATAGAAATAGTGACTGAGTAGAAGAATTAGTCATAAATCAAATAGCATAATTTTTCTTCTGAAAAATCGATTAAAAAGACATATAAAGAAATTAGGAAAAAAACACACAAACCCTCCTAAAACTACTATCACTACAAGAAATTTTACTTTTAGAGATGAAATTTGTTAGGGACTGATAATTTTCTGTCCAAGCTAGATATTTTGTGACAAGTAAAATCGTCTAAAAAATGCAAAACCGTTTGAACGAGAAAAAATATATTCGAATAGGAAATTAATGTTTGTTCAAACAGTATATAATCTGTTCGAATAATAATATTGACGGTAAATTAATTTATTTTTCTTGGCAAAAGTTCATAATCGTTCCAACTTATATTTATTTGTTCGAACATGAGTTGCTCCGCTACTTTGGCTGGTCTAACCTCCTGAGCCTGATGATAAACAACTTTTATATAATTTTCAACCAAATTAGTCGTTCGAATGAATAAATATGGTGTTCAAACTGGGTCGAATGATATTTTTTTTGTTTGAGCTGTCTAGCAACCTTCCCATCACATTTTCCCACCAAATCACTCACGTTCGAACAAATAAATGTAAGTTCAAACGGTTATGAACTTTTTTCAGAAAAAATAAATTATTTTTTCGCCAAGATTATTATTTGAACAGATTATATACTGTTTGAATAAACATGAACTCCTTGTTCGAATCTATTTTTTCCCGTTCGAACAATTTTACATTTTTTAGACGATTTTATTCGTCACAAAATATCTAGTTCAAACGGATATTTATCCATTTGAAAAAATTTAGAAAATATCTGTTTGAACTAATTAATTTAGAAACTCATTTTGAGAGAAAATTCAATAATTACTTTTAAAGACGAAATTTAATTCGTCCTTAACAAATTTGGTCTCTAAAAATAAAATTTCCTATGATGTAAATATGATAACCACCGCGTACAGTAAATAGTTCGTGGGATTTGATCATTAATATAAATAGGTATATGTCCAAAACAAATGGAAAGTGAGTGAGTTACCTTGATAATAGTTGGATGGTTTTTGCATTCTACACCAGAGAATTCTACAAAATCCCCAATGAAATCACAAGGTGGCATAGATTTTTGGACCGCAACATCTATTTTGTGGCAAAGCTCCTCATACTCTTCCTACATGAGATAAAGACAAAAAGCAGATAGGCCCTTTAATTAAGAGATATCAAATTAGTAAGTACTTAGAAATCTTCTAACTCTGCCAGGTACGTATGAATATTAATTATTATTACCTTCATCCTTTTCCTTTCATGTTGGAACTCCTTTGTGCTATCACTGAGCGTTATAACGGGATCATTGAAAAAGTATTTAAAAGGAGCTCTAACTTGAATATCATACTTCTTACAAAAGGGTACCCAAAGTTGGGCAAACTTTGAAGCTTCAACAAGAGAATAGTAGGTAAGAGGAGAACAACCATCATCCGAGACATAGCAAGCAAGCTTGTGGGCTGGGTAATCTACTGCCAACAAAGATAGCACTGTGTTTACATTGATGATAGGAGGTTCTAGCACAGGGTCCGCAGTTGTCACAAATATGTCCACTGAGGGAAGCTCATCAGTTTCCCTATCAAGAGTACCGTCTTGATCAAAGTTATATTCAATAAAATAAGGCATAATCAAGAATAATCATTACAATATCAGTTAGAAATTACATACACTGATCTTGTATATATATATATATATATATTCAAGCAATGCAGCAAAAACATCATGCACAGCAGATAGAGAGGTATATAACAAGCGCTAGGAGTGTGTATATAGAGATGTTACCCTGCAGCTTGCAAGAGATGGTTCGGGTGCGTTTTGAATATCACAGGATTCCATTTCATGTTGAGGACTAGTACCCAAGTGAAAGTGAACCATGACTCGCATATGAAGGCAAGGAGCCAAGTTGTTCCATGGTTTTTGAGGTGGAGAAGACGATAAATAAGGAAATAAAGGAGAAGGAAAAAGATAATTATGTCCAATATCTTTTGCAGAGTGTTTTTACGTGGTATTTTTTCATATAAAGGGAGAGAGATTGGGTTCGCCATTGAATCAGTACCGGGAGGATCGATCTCTTTTACTTTCAAAGTAATGTTCAAATCTTGGCCTCTATGAGTATTGTGTTCAATAATAAATATATAAAGAATTGATTAGTTAATTTGATGATCATGTTATAATTACGTACTTTCATGAACATTTATTGCATTTGTAGCTATGAAGTAGGTACGAAGTGGGTTCATATTTTCATTACTGACATCGATAGAAGTGACGGAACCATATCGCACTGCAGGACAGCCATGGAAGGGCTTTGTCGACACTTGTTATTTTTCAAACAAAAGTTTAGACCACAGAACTTGTCGTCCTCCCCTGGCCCCTTCTTATCTGTATCGTCGTCTCTCTTTTTTTGTCATGTTCTTCTTCCTCTTATTAATATTCTTATTTTATTTTTTATTTTGTTTGTTTAATGTCAATTACTAGCCTAGAAATTAAGTAGATTCAAATTAAGCTTAACCAGTGACTGAAAAAAACGGATAATCAAAGGAAAAAAAAGATAGTAAGGACTTCACTTTCATTCTTGGATGTTAACTGAACAAACACCAACTTTAAGGAAACGTTTGAATTCGAAGATAATTTGAGATGAGTTGAGATGAATTGAGATGGATTGTGAATAGTAATGAGATGAGTTGTGAATAGTAGTGAGATTTATGAGTTAAAATTGCTGAATAGTAATGAATAGTAATGAGATGAGTTGAGATGAGCTGAGATGACTTGCGAATCTAAACATTCCCTAATTGTACACGACGTGGGTTGTTTAGATTGGGATGTGGAGGGTCCTTTTCGGTTTTGTCTTGCCTCTCTTTTATCGTTTTATGATAATTTATTTCCTGCAATGCCTCGATCGGAGAGCTCAAAGAATCTACTTTCATTTCTGTAACTTCAATCAATGCTGTGCGTTGACAGTCGTGCATTAGTGGTGGCCTATTAGTTCAAAATTTGATTAGAAAATGTATTTAGAAAGAGTAAAGCTAGCGTGCGCTGTAAGTGATCACCATGTAAAGTTAGTGTTTTTTTATTTATATTTTTAATTATTTTTAAAAAATATATTAATAAACTAAAAGTTTTTTCTTTAATTATTAAATAAAAAAATAATTTTTATTTTTTCACAAAATAATCAAATATAACGATAAGATTTATGCGTCAAAATAGTTTTTTCTTTTTAAAAAATACTTTTCATATAGAAGATGGTCACCGATGATAGTGACCAATTGAATTTTTTTTATTTAATTGTTAAGTAAAGATTTTAAAATGAATTCTTGATTTTTATTTTCTTTTAAAAAACATTTAATGAATTTAAAAAAATATTTGAAAAATAAGATAATTTTTCTTTTACCTATTCGGTAGTTGTTTCGATGGCTTTCTTAGTGGGAGTAGTACTATCCAATTTATTTTTATAAATTTATTTAGTCATCTTTTAACAACATTAAATAATAAATTTTTTAAATCTATCATTGTTTTATTAAAATAATAATTTTGATCTTTTCATTTATTTTAATTCTAATTATAATTTAAATATTTATTCAATATTAAAAAAATATAAATTAATTTTCTAACAATTATATTATTTCAACAAATATAATTTTCTAATAATTTTTTTTTCAACAATCATAATCTTCTAATTGATATATTTTTATAACGGTCATATTTTTCAACTATAAAACATAATATCTCCTTATATGACATGTGGTATAGGAGTAATCAAAAGCTGTATGAAAATAATTTGTTGTCACCACAACAGGTTATCGAGCATGCACTTTCACTTTTTTTTAAGCATGCTTCTACTGCAACCTACCAACAAACCAGATTTAAAAACATTTTGCAGTTGGGTGCAAGCACCACCAGTGGGGGTCTTAAAACTCAATGTTGATGGAGCCATTTTTAGTGATATGTGCAAATCAGGAGTTGGCATGGTATTGCGTGATGAGAAGGGCCAAGTTATTTTTGCAGCTAGTAAACCAGAACATATGCATGGTCACTGATCCATTTGAGATTGAGTTGTTCGCCATTCTAAGAGGGTTGCAATTATGTATTCCTATGGGACTTACAGAACATAGAGAGTGATTCGCTTCATGTGGTGTAAGAGTTGAACATGGAGGGTCCTTCATTATCTATTTGGGGCAATATTGTTCATGAAATCAGGAGTATATTGCAGAGATGGCCAATGTGGTCTGTTCATCACAAAGGCAGGATAGCAAATAGTGCAGCACACTCTTTGGCACGGTTTGCATCAACAAAGTCTTTTCAACACTTTATATATTTATCACTACAACAGAATGTGTATTTTGTGACAGAGAAAACTGTCACAAAAAAATGGCAAACCGTCACTAAACATATTTGGTGACGGTTTGAAACCGTCACCATGACCGTCACGTAAAGTGCATCACAGAAAACATTTTGTGATGGTTTACTGTTCAACCGTCACAAAAAATATTTTTAGTGACGGTTGGAAGTGTTCCGTTCGGTACAACGTTCGAACGTTCCTTTTTTGTGACGGTTATGAACTGTCACAGAAAATCACGTTCGGATGTAAAATCAAACGTTCGGACGTTATACCCAACCGATTGGCGTTCGAATGAGAGAAGTTGACGTTTGTTGGATATCGTTCGAACGTATCATATTTACGTTCTAATGTCAATGCGTCCGAACGTTAATTACAATAAACGTTCGAATATTTGTTCGAACGTAAACGTAAATGTTCAAACGTAGCGCGTTTAATGTTCGAACGTTATTTCGAATGTAAACGAAGGAGCGTCCGAATGCAAGTTCTTTGTTCGAACGTTAGTCGGTTTAATGTTCGAACGATTCAATTGTATTTACGTTCGAACGTTTGGTACAGTGTGAACCAACGTTCGAACGATTTTTATTTACATTCGAACGTACAGATCAGAAATACTAATTTCATAAAATTTAAAAACAAAATACCAATAGTATCATATTACATACCCAATTAAGAAGTAACAATGTCTTATAAAAGTACAAAATTAGATATTAAAACTAGTCAGAAATATTGATAAAATTTATTTCTTCTTTTTCCCTCGCCCACGGGGATTCTGTTGCAACGACATAACACGCTCCATTTGCACCATCATCTCTCGTTGCACTTGCTCTTGCACTTCACTGCGTATTCTTTCCTCCTGGTCTCTCTGTTGGTCCTCCAAGTATACATGTTCAAATATCGGGATTGTGACCCTACGAACAGTATACCCGAAGAACAATAGAAGAAGATACCGAAACTTCATATTAAACGTGGAAAGTAGTGAGTAACAAAAATGTGTAATACAGATAATATAATCTCAAACTGTCCACACTGGACAATTCAGGAATCAGTGGACACATAAATGTACACTGATTCCCAAACGGGTCTAAGGGTATTTATGCAATGTCACACGCATCTAGCAAAAAATCATACAACAATATCTCCATGTTGTTTAAATTAACAATGTCACTTTCAAGTAGTGTTATATTGTTAAACTAAAGAGGGATGGAAGATTATGTGACCCTACGTTTCGTGTCTTGTACACAACGAGGGAGAATAATCTTGAAGAAATGTTTAAATTTTAGTCTAATTACTTAACCGTCACAAGCTGTCCGACCTTGACAACTCTCAAGGCCGAAGAGACTATGACAGTCAAGCAATTAAATTGAAATTTCAACATTTCTTCAAGATTATATTCCCTCGTTGTGTACAAGATCATTATTCTTAAAGTATAATTTTAATTGTTATACTTAATTTCAAATGTTATACTATAATTTTAATTATTATAATTCTTAAAGAGTTACTTTTATGCTTGTTATTACTTATATATTAATTATTATTATAAATATTTAATTATCATACTTAAATTTCAAAGGTTATACTATAATTTTAATTATTATAATTCTTAAAGAGTTACTTTTATGCTTGTTATTACTTATATATTAATTATTATTATAAATATTTAATTATCATACTTAAATACTATTATCACAATATATCAAATCCATATCACAACATATAAAAGTGATAACTCACAATATATTCACAAAATAACATGCCACATGTATTAACATATTTTTAAACTTGAATAAGCAATAAACATGTATTAACAAAGCCTAATGACAATATATTTTTAATAATAAACACAATATTTCAAATTTATATCACAACATATTTAGAATAACTCACAAACTATTTACAAACTATACAAACAATAATCACAATATGAGAAAAAGTAAGCATCAAATCACAACAACATATTGATAAAGTTTAGAAATATACCTAGCACTCACAATATCCTCTTACAAATCAAAATCTTCAAACTTCCCAAAACAAGCAATCTTTCAAAAAAATACAACACAAACTTATTAGAAATATTCTATAACAAAAACACATTCTATAAATATCATAAAATTTAAATAAAGACAAGAAATAAAAATATTATCTTACCAAAACTCACCTCTCTCTCACTCTCTAACTCAACTCTCTCTCACTCTAACTCTCTCTCTCTCTAACTCTCTCTCTCTCTCTCGTCGAAATCTCTCTCTCTCTCTCTCTCTCTTTCTCTTTCTGTTGCGCGCACGGGAGAAAAGAAATAATGGGCATCCTCCCGTGCGCGTACTGATTAAGTTCTAAAATTATTAGTTTAAACGTTCGAACGTTAACTTTAAACGTCCGAACGTTAATTCTAAAATTATTCCCGCCCAGAACGTTCGGACGTTTAAAATACATGTTCGAACGTACCCTTCTTATGATATAACATGAAATCTAGCGGGAAAGTTCCCGCACTTTCCTCATATATGTTCGAATGTATCACAATTTCTCGTTCGAACGTTTGTAGATTTATAGATAAACGTTCAAACATACTACTTAAACGTCCGAACGTACATTTCATGAAAGTGTTACCATATTTGAGCGGGAAATCTCCCGCACTAATTTGACTAACGTTCGAACGTTGACGGATTTGATGTTCGAACGTATAGTATAAACGCCCTTACGTCTAAATAATCACACAGATATTAAACATCGAGCGGGAAAATTCCCGCCTCTTACTTTAACGTTCGAACGTTAACTTCAAACGTTCGAACGTAATATTCCTATTATACTTAACTTATAATATAATATATATACTACATTGTATAGTATTTTTTGCATAATATAATTTATATATTATGCACAAAATATGTGTTTTTCTAAATTACTTATATTTATACTAGTTAAATAATATATTTATACTATAATATTAAGACTAAATTTACTAATAATAGTTTAGTATATGACTATATGTAAATATCATACTACAAAAAATTTACAATATTACTACCATGTTGTTCTAAATTACTAATGTATAAATATAATAGCATGTAATACTAATGTATATATAATATACTATAAACACTAAGATGCATAATAACATCAACATGTAATATTATAATACTATACTAATGGATAAACACTAATCTATAAATTTATAATAACATATAATACTAATGTATAATAACTAAAGTATTATTCATATCAATTTTATATAACAATATCTTGTATTAATTATATTTTTTGACCTAATAAATTCTAAACATATTCATTTTGATAAATATATTAGTAATTCTAATATACATTAGTATAATAATTAGATTTATGGCCTAATACTAATACTATTAGTAAACCACTTTAAGCCTATATATAAATTACTATATAAAGCACTATAGTATTAATTACTAATACCATATTACTATGTGATACTATTAACTATAGTGATATATTAGTATTAGACATTAGTATACTAATACTATCAGTGATATAGCTAGTGTAATATAATAATATTTATACTAATACTATTATATAGTTATACTAAATTAAAATCACTATAGCAAAGATTAATATATAGTTATGCTAATCGCTATAACTAATACTAATACTAATATAGACTACAGTTATAACTTATAGTATTATAACTTATACTAATATATTATATAGTTATAATAAATCACTATAACTAATACTAATATAGTTATACTAATCACTATAATAGTGATATAGTATTAATATCACTATTAGTATAATACTATAATATATAGTATTAATAATAACTAATACTAATATAATTATTAGTATATCTAATATTTATATAATATATATATCAAGTATAAGAGATTAGAGATTTAATATATATATATATATATATCAAGTATATTAGTTTATTATTAATATTTCGGTGCTTTTTTTTTTAATATTCATATATAATAATATATATCATATATTTTTTTTATAAATTTTCATATATATATAATATATAAAATAGATTTATATTAGTTAGTATACTACTATACAATACGGCGTCGTTTCTATTGCAATAGGACTTTCTTTTTAATTTTTGAATGCATGTTATTATGTTACTTGTTTTATTTAGTTGTATTTCTTGTTATAATCAAAAGTTTAATTAATTCCCACAAGTAATGTTGAGAAAATTGAAATTTAAAAGCTCACAAATTTTTTTTAAAAAAAAAAAGTGGGTCAAATATGAAGTTAAAAAAGATAAAAAAATAAAATAAAATAATCCGACTCCGCTCCGACTCCGCTCCGACAAGTCGGAGTCGGAGTCGGAGCGGATTTTATATATTGCTAAACTTTATAAATATAAGAAGCACTCACAAAAAAATCAATAATCTAATTGTCAATAATATTATATAACATCCTAATATATAACTTAAACATTTATAATATAATATATTATATTGACAAACGTTCGAACGTAATAATAAGTACGTTTGAACGTTCTATGTATATAAGGCCAAAACCGAACGTCGAAACGCATTTCCCTGCCCGTATCCATCGTCTTCTCCGTTATTTGCCGCCACGCCGCCGTCACCGCCGCCGTCAACTCCGCCACAACCGTCACTAAAAGGTAGGTATTCATCTTTTATGCAAATAACATGTATTTTATTGAGATTTAGATTGACATTTGGATTGAGTTTGGTTTAAAACCGGATAAATATTACCGGATTTTCAACTTCATTTTCCTGCCACCACGACCAGTCATTGGCCGAATAGTCACCGTAGAAATGTTTCTTGAAGTGTATACTTCATTTACATGGTGACATTTCGGCATTTAGACCCTTGTAGAGAAATTTTTGAGATTTCAATAATGGCTGAGTCGACTCAGCCATTCTGCATCGAAACGTTCGAACGTTTCACCAAGACATTCGAACGTACGACGTTTAAATTACCGAGCCGTTACGGCTTCCACGTTCGAACGTTAATCGTCTTACATTCGGACGTGAATATTATTAAACGACATACGTTCGAACGTTAATATTTACTTTCGCACGTAAATCACATACGGTCGGACGTTTAATTATAACATCCGAACGTAATGATTTTCTACATTATTCATGCTTCGACGTTCGGACGTTCATATTTACGTTCACACGTAAAACAAATACGTTCGAACTTAAATTCGAACGTATTTGTTTACTGCTTATGTTCGAACGTACATCTGTACATTCAAACTTATTTGTTTTACGTTTGAACGTAAATTTATTTACATTATTTTACGTGCGAACGTATAAGTTAACGTCCGAACGTTTTTATCTTTAATGTTCGAACGTTAAAGATAAAACGTTCGAACGTTAATCCAGAGCATCTTAAAATTAATACAAAAAAATGCATTATTCTAAATAATTTTTTTTTCCTTTTCTATTTTCAGGATATGGCTCTTCCACTGCATACACGAAAACGCGGGAGGGAAGGAGCCACGTCGGACACTGCCCGTATCGGAGCTCGTACTGTTATGGTAGAGAGAGAGGTCTTAATTAATGAGTTCGACGAACTCTGTTGGCAGCAGACTAACCTAAGAGATGTTTTCCTCAGTAGAGGCTGGGGAAATATCTGCACATTGAGGGGGAAGGTATACCCCTCAATGGTTCAAGAATTCTATATGGGGATGTGTGACATGCCTCCGGATGCATCCTCTCACACCGTGACTGTACGCGGTGTTTCCATTGAGGTATCGGCAGATGTCATCGGCGAGCACCTCGGGATTCATCGAGGTGCTCAGACATTTACACACCCAACACCCCGTGAGGATGTAGGCACTTCTGCATCATCTACATCTACTGGCCGGGGATGTGAGCCAGCATCAGCCGATGATGCAGGCCAGTCAGAGGCTGAGGATACTGGCGTCGAGGCTCGGGATGATGACCGAGACGAAGATTTCTACATCCTCACCGGGAGGGATCGCATGCAGATCGAGCGGAAGAACGCCTTCAACCAGAACCATCTGCTGCATTTCTTCCGCATGTTGCACCTTATTGTTGCAACAAATGTCGATCCTGTGGCTCATAAAACCACATTTAGTCGGCTTCGGGCACAATTTTTGATACGAGTGGCACGTGGAGATCCTATAGATTTGCCACTGCACATTTTTGAGAGGATCCGTTACGAGGCGAGCATCGTCTCCACGGATAATCTCCCATATGGTGTCCTCATCAGCCGACTATTACTTGCACGGGGAGTGCCGACCCAGCCAGAGGAGCGGGTCAAAGATCAGATGAGCCCCCTCGACATGACCACGCATCGGCGTAGCATTGGACAGGCGAGGGGACGTCAGCCACCCCCTGTAGAGGATCTAGTTCCTCCGACGCAGCCTGAGCCAGGTCATGTCGGGAGTAGTAGTCAGCATACGCCGAGTACATCTGCAGGAGATGTGCGGCCTGCTTGGGTTGATGCGGTCATCTCACAGCTGACTGCGCATATTGATCATAAGATCGATCGATCGCTCGAGGCTATATCGGCGTCTGTTGCCGAACTCACCCATCGTGTAACTATCCTCAACGACAAGGTTGATACCTTGACTGAGGAAGTACGGAGTTCGACTTTTGCGGATAACGTTATCATCTGACTGTTGTTTACCGTATTCTATCAATTTTTGTATTTTATTTTTAATATTTGTAACGAAAAATATTATGGAATATTTTTATCATTTTTTCATTTCAATTTTTAATCTTCTTTGATGTTATAGTTTTCAACTTTAATACTAAATCACTGCATTTCAAATATATATAAATCAATAATATATATTTATATATTACAAAGTGTGTATATATAAATATATACAATTCAATTTTTTAGACTTGTTCACAAATTATGCACAATAAAAATACATAATTTTTAAATTAAAGTCATTTAATTTAAATTTACAATGAACGTTCGAACGTTAGTAATTAACGTTCGCATGTTGGCGGAAAACATTTTACGTTCGAACGTAAAATTAATAACATTCGAACGGTTGCGCCAAAACATTTTACGTTCCAACGTAAACAGACATAACGTTCGAACGTATATGTGACGTTCGAACGCATATTTCCCATACGTTCGAATGTAAAAAAATCTCATTCTATCTTTAGTGACGGTTTCCAAAAACTGTCACAGAAAATGCCTTTTAGTGACGGTCTAGGGACTGTCACAATTTCCCAACCGTCACTAAAAAGCAATTGTGTTGTAGTGAGCACTATCCAATTTATTTTTAATAAATTTATTTAGTCATCTTTTAACAACATTAAATAATAAATTTTTTAAATCTATCATTATTTTATTAAAATAATAAATTTGATCTTTTCATTTATTTTAATTCTAATTATAATTTAAATATTTATTCAATATTAAAAAATTATAAATTAATTTTTTAACTATCATATTATTTCAACAAATATAATTTTTTAACAATTTTTTTTTTTAACGCTCATAATCTTCTAACTGATATATTTTTACAACGGCCATATTTTTCAACTATAAAACATAATATCTCCTTATATGAAATGTGGTATAGGAGAAATCAAAAGCTGTATGAAAATAATTTGTTGTCACCACAACAGGTTATCGAGCATGCACTTACACTTTTTTTAAAGCAAGCTTCTACTGCAACCTACCAACAAACCAGATTTAAAAACATTTTGCAGTTGGGTGCAAGCACCACCAGTGGGGGTCTTAAAACTCAATGTTGATGGAGCCATTTTTAGTGATATGTGCAAATCAGGAGTTGGCATGGTATTGTGTGATGAGAAGGGCCAAGTTATTTTTGCAGCTAGTAAACCAGAACATATGCATGGTCACTGATCCATTTGAGATTGAGTTGTTCGCTATTCTAAGAGGGTTGCAATTATGTATTCCTATGGGACTTACAGAACATGGAGAGTGATTCGCTTCATGTGGTGTAAGAGTTGAACATGGAGGGTCCTTCATTATCTATTTGGGGCAATATTGTTCATGAAATCAGGAGTATATTGCAGAGATGGCCAATGTGGTCTGTTCATCACAAAGGCAGGATAGCAAATAGTGCAGCACACTCTTTGGCACGGTTTGCATCAACAAAGTCTTTTCAACACTTTATATATTTATCACTATTAAATATAAATAAAATCATTATAATATTTATCACTATTATATATAAATAAAAAATAAAATCACTATAATATTTATCACTATTAAATATAAATAAAAAATAAAATTACTATAATATTTATCACTGTTATATATATAAAAAAATATTTAGACAATATAATATTTATCACTATTATATATAAAATAAAATTTAGACAATATAATATTTATCACTATTATATATAAATAAAATCATCATTAAAAAAAATATCAATCATTGATACCCACATATTTTTTAATTATCTATCCAAAAGTCAACAATTCAACATACTTCATACATCCAAACAATTTAAAATACTCTCAATGGAATCCACAAACTCACTTTAATCTCTACTCATAACTATTCACAAACATATTCAAATGCTATTTGGATTGATACACTTACGTAATGCTTTGCTTGATGAATAAAGATTCTTTTTTGTTATAAAAAAAAAAACGCGCACACACATAACATCTCCTAATTATTAATTATTGGATGAATTGATCCAGAATGCAAAATAGAGCAAATATTTGATATAGAAGCATCCACTTGAAAGAGCTCATTCTTTTTATTTTTGTTTTGGTTTTTTTTTTTTAACTTTTTAAAAAGGCTAATTAATGGACCCCATTCTGAAAAAACACCTAGTCTTGTTTTCAAGATAACTAGCAAGGTTTCACATAAGATCATTTTGAAAGGTAGTAATCTATTTATTAGAAGCAAAATCAGCCAATTGCTGTGACATGATTCATTATTATAAGCAAAATCAACAATTTTTTATGCAACGAAAATTATTTGGCCAACCATTTGGGTTGGTCAAATTAGGCAAATAAAAAAGGGAAAGGCCAAATTTATTATATATTTATTGAGTCTAGTGTAGGAGGTTTTTAAGTAACTTAGTTATAGTTTGGCTAAAATTTGACTTTGGTTACGCCGCTACTAAGCAAACAATATATATTGCGTACAATGACCGCTCCATATATGTTGTCAAACCGATATGATAACTCTTGAGTAAGTGTTTCACCCTAAACACGATTCCAAACAAGTGATTAGTAAAACGCGTCCTTAACAACAATAGTGCTGTCAAACTTAACCATCAGAGTCCTCGTTATATAAGGTAGTGCTATTATGTGATCCAAATTTGTCTATTTGGTGTGCTTCTTAGTGTAAATTATACATTTTTTTTAATTTTTTAAAATACTTTTTAAACATCTTTAAATATTAAAAAAAAAAACCAATACATTAATAGTCACTTTTTTAACTATTTAGAAAAATAATTTTAAAAAATAAAATACATGAAAGGTCAAATTGAGGGAGCAAACTTAAGGGGCATATTATCATTTTCCTATTATAGATAAGAGACGTGAGACAAGAAAAAAATAATTATACAAAAAAACTCACAAACTAACGTAATTTCATATGATTTGTTATATCTACACAGAACAAATAACTTAAACTGGCAATTCAGATGGAGCAATGGTTAATTTTGGGGTCGAAAAGGGGACCACTAGGCAATGAATGGTGACCATGATGTGTGTGCGATCAAAGCTTTCTGATTTGGGGTCATAAGCTCGATTCTGATAATTGTTGTCAAAATTATGGACAAAATACTAACACTTGAGCAACATTGCCCAAATTTGAGGAATCTTCACATTTTCCTTCTCTATTTACGTTGATTTGCCTTCTCGAGGTAGTCCAGTGCTATCAACACAGAGTCGGTAAACTCAACATCATAAAACTTGGATCAATCTACATCAGTCTCCCCGAATTGGAAAGAGCTCGCCCTCAAGTTCATGTTAGCATCAACAAGGCATTGACTGAGGTGTTTGATATTGAACTCGTCAATGGTCCTCAGATGATTGGCACTACAACATATCATAGTTTTTGTTACAGATAGAACCGTCACAAAAAAAAAATATTTTGGATGACGAAAAAAACCATCCACCTATTGACACAACAACAAAGTTAGGAGTAAAGATAATATGTGACAATTGGAATTCAGCTGCTCGCTTTGTTATGTTAATGCGATGACCAATTTGTGATGGTCCATTTCCATTACCGAAATTTTGTGCGAATGTATTACTTAACATTTAGACGTTAACTTGAACTATCAGGGCAGGCTCACATTCCAACTTACTTTCTAATGTTTGATTATAACTGTAACACCAGGTTCTAGTGCGAAGTTGTTTTAAAAAAATAAAATAATTTAAGGCTCGAGATATTTTTCTAAGACAAATTGTTATTTTTAGAGACTGAGTCGAGGCCTTTAATTCACTGAAAGCCCAAGCCCGTGTTACCTTACTTCAGACTCCACGTTCTTCACGGTTTCATGTCCGTTTTATGCCCATGCATGCACGCCACTTTCTCTCATCTCTAGGGTTTTATTTTTGGTATTTCAATCACCTATAAATACACATCCTTCGTGCATGAAGAAAACCCAGAATAGGGTTGTCGTCTCCTTCCCCAAGTTAGGGCTGCCACACGATTAACTCCCCCACGCCTCCACATTAAGGCAACACCAATCTCATGCATGAACCACATCCCACACAATGGAAACCACCATGTGATAGCACTGCCCAAGCCCCGCCCTCTGTCATCCGTGCTGCCGCTGCACCAGTACACATACGGCTGTCATTGCACGGCACAACAGCCCTTTGCACCTCCCAGAACTCTCACTGCCCCTATAAAAAAATCAACACAACCCGTGCATGCACTGCATCTCCACGGATCGCAGCTCCACCTCCACTTAACCATCACTGGAGCTCCAGCTCCTCCACCGTACACTACTGCACCACCACCATAGTGCCGAGAACAACCACCTGCATAGTGAACCAAAAACTCCTCTGTTTTGGGTCCCAAAAATAGAGCAACACACAGCTCGGTGCCCTTGTCATTCAAAGCCACCACACAGTGCCAGCGCCTCCACATCGTTACACCGGCACAGAGAAATCCGACAGTCACTCCACGCCACTCCTATCACACCGCGTCCCTCCTGGTAAGCTCACAGAGTGCCATGGCCTCCTCGCCGTTCTTTCCATTCTCTCTCTCCGTCTCTCTCTTTTTCTACGTGAGGTTTTTCTCTCACTCATCTCTCTTTCTCTCTCAGTGCCCCACCACCGTGATCTGCCACTACCCCCAACAGTGCCGCCGTAGACTTCCACCCAAGCCACCGTTGCACATAGTTTTCAGTATGCATGGCCCCTGTCACGTAATTTTTTATCCGAGGTTATTTTCTCAAAGAGCCATGCAGGTTATGAGTTTTCTTTACCAAAATGCCCTTGATTGAGTATGTACCAATCATGTTTTTATCATCTGCTACGCGTAGGATTTTATTTGCAGTATAAGAATTCATATTTACGGATAGAAGTTAAATTACTAAATATATGAGTTTTAATGCGTTTGGATGTTGAAGTGAGTTGAGTTGAGATAATAAAATATTGTTAGAATTTTATTTATTTATTATTATTATTATTTTAAAATTTGAAAAAGTTGAATTGTTTATTATATTTTGTGTTGGGATTTGAAAAAGTTGTAATGATGAGTTGAGATGAGTTGAGAGGAGTTTTAGTTCCAAACGAAGAGTTAATTACCAAAATGAATCTAAGTTGTAGTTGTTTAATTTTAAGATATTTTGTTATAAATATATTAGCTAGTATTAAATCTTATAATTTGATTTCATTAGTAAATAAGTTAGATTTTCTGTTTTAGCCGGACTAATTATTTGGGCATAGATGAATTGAGAAATGTGACGATATTTGAGGATTACGTGAATTTAGTTTTTAAGGAATTAAAATAGGTTATTTTAGAAGTTTAGGATTAAATATTGAAATATATGATTAATTGAAAATTTACGAGAATTACGTGATTATTTTATAGGTGACGATTAATTATTGTTCGACATTTTGAGCAAAATTTCGAAAAATCTAAGAAGTCTAGGTAAGCGGGGTTCCTATGCTAGACTTTGCATAAAATAAAAATAAATTGTGATTGATTTATGAAAATGTGCATTATATGTTTTGAAATGAAATGTGAAAATAACCTCAGTTATTTGTTTGTCATTACTCATTGAACTCTGATGAAAGAGAAAATATTTTTGTCATGACTGGTGTAGACATGAGCTTATTTTTGACATTCTATTTCTTACCTATGTTAAAAGAGCGAATATGAAAATTTGTACATAATTGTGTAAATATGTTTTGGATTTGCTTTGATTACGAAGATATGATTTTGTTCAATACTCTGTTTGGATAAGATGTGATTTCTGAAAACTTTTGGCATGACTCTCTAATTCTGAATTTGATTCTGTTTCCGCTCTGTTCAGTTATAGCCCAACCACGGGTAATAATAGTGGATATGGCTCAACCACAAGTAATAATAGTGGATATGGCCCAACCACAGGTTATAATAGTGGATACGGCCCTGCCAAGGATTATAGTAGTGGTCTCTGTTTTGAGTGCACACCTTGGTGACAGAGTGATTTATGTTCTGCTTGGCTATCCGCAGATGCACAACCTTACCACGGGGGTTATACATGGCTTCTGTTCTGAAATAATGTTTTGATGATGATGATGATCATTTATGCTATGCCAAAGGATATTTTTGAAATTATTTCTAAATATTCACTTTGATATTTTGATAACATGCTCTGTTTCTGTATTCTGAAAATGAAAATATTTTATTCTGCATTCTAATCTCTGTAATGCTCATGTTTATACACCGGTATATATTTTCTGCTTACTGAGTTTTTGATAACTCACCCCTTATCTCCAAATAAATTTAAAATAATTTTGATGTTTCAGCTGGAGAAAAAGAGTAGGAAGTTTTAGCAATGTGCGATGATCGTAGTGGAATAAGTGCTTGAGGGTACAAGTTTATTGGAGAGTTTTTTTTTAGTAGGTTTTATGATTTTATATTATTTGATATTTGGATTCCTAGATATTTCTAAATGTTTATGGAGTTTTTAAATTATCTCATTAAGGTATTTATTTGGTGTCCTGGTAGAAAAAGTTGAATTTAGGTTACAATAACAATGTGGTAAGTAAAACACATTCGAACGTGACCGTTGTTTGGACGTTGGTGATGTGACGTTAGAATGCTACATTTTTTAGTTTGAATATTAAATTCTACATGTTCGGATGCTGAAGGCTACGTTTGCACATTGTACACTACATGTTCGAACTGGGTTTTGTATGTTCAAGCTTTGATACGTTCTAAATTTACTATCTCACGTTGTAACTTATTTTTTTCCCGATGTCGTTTCAAATGTGCGAGGTTTAGATGCGAATATAAATTCAATAAGAATTAAGAAATAGATAAAATTAAATATTCAAAATTATCCAAATTATACCATGCATAAAAACATAGAAACTATATGAAAATTGTTTTAAAAGCTTATGCAAGGAAATAGAAAGATTCAAGTTCATTTCTTCTTGTTTTTCCAACCACCGCGATCCTGCTATGGTGATATTAAGCATTCCATTTGGACTAGCATCTCTGTCTGTATTTGTTCTTGCAATTCAATGCATATTCTTTCTGCCTGCTTCCTTTGCCACTCCTGCAAATGCGTCTCCAACTCTGACTGTTGAGATAAGAGATCGTACAACTATTGTTATCTTGACTTCATTTGCTCAATCTCTAGGCGTGCAACATCCAAAACTTTGGTAAGATTACTAACTCTTGAGCTTGAAGCTATGGAGAATGAAGGAGACAATTGAAAGAATCTCCCAGTCCTCTCACCAAACCAGACTTAGTTCCAAGGACTTGGGTAGATATGTCGATGTCAGCAGGAGATGATTCTTTAAAAGTAGACTACAACTCAATCATTTTCTCTTACAATAATTACAAAAATTGCAATCAGTAATAGGAAAAAAAAAAGGAACAAACAGAACAAATAATATTTATAATGATTTAATAATGCTTTTAAAACTGAATTTAGTTTACGTAATTCTCTCTAGCTACAGGATTAATCCATTTGCAGTTGGCATCAATTTGAGTCGTAGCATACACATGAATGAGGGATAGATTTTCAGAATCCTCATGTTTCTAATTACACCACATTGGCAAAATCATATTAGTACTTAATTAAAGAAAACTGAAACAAGATATAATAACTAATTACTATTTTCTTTGCAAGACATTGGAATAACCTTAAACCCGTACGATGGTGGATTGTCAAATTTGATCTATTCTGTGCATTGATAAAACTTAAGTGCTACATGAAAAATTAACTATGTTAAATATAACATATGAAGCCATAACATAATTTAAATAAGTTATAGAAAATAATACAATCACCTAATATTCAAGATTTGAGAAAAGGTCATAGCACTTCTCCAAAAGTCTAAATTCATTTATTGAAAAGGTGTTTCAATCGCATCCCCCAACATCTCAAATCTCTTAAAGTGTTCATGACACCTACCCTTGTAATGCCAAAATAATATAGACAACTCATTTACCGTTTGCATATCCTTTTACAACCGAAATTGAGCTCAAATTCATCTTAAGAAGTGAATACTTAAGATATCGTGCATAGAAACAATAATATCTTACAAATAAACTAATAAATTACTCAAAGAATTTGGAGTATATAAACTCAACAGAGCACGACTCCGAATGTGATCCTTAATTATATTTGGAATATCTCGCAAAGATCTCACATAAAAAGACACATAAGTTCTAAAAATTGTCCCGACATAAGAGAAAAGCCATGTGCCACTATCATCCACACCTCATGTGCAATCATTGGGGATATTGACCTTGATTTTCTCGTTTTGTCTCAGTTTTTCCAACCCCATGCCACGTGTTATGCCATGCTCGTGACATATCAATAAAATAGCTAATATATTTAAATGTATTAAAAATATATAATTCTCCCCAAGTTTTATATAAATAGTAAATTTATGAAACACAGTACCTACTAACATTAGTTAGCTACTCTACTTCTGGTATATCAAGATTAGGTGTAATGTCCCCGTACTCGGATAGGTCAAAGAATTACTACCTGTCACTTACAAACTTGTCTCCCAAAGCATCTAAAAACTCTAAAGATTTCATAAATAGTACACAATCTCATATTTTCCAAATAAACATAATATAAATTCTATAAGTCATCATTACAAAATAACACAAACCATTGAGTCTACAATTTTCCAATAATCTCAACATAATAAACTGATATATCTTTAGTCTCAATAGATCCAAATAATATAAAGAACTTCAAATACTCAAGTTAAACCTTTCTATTAACAACGGTACCCTTAGGTACTCGACCTCTATCCATATTTAGTCAAGCTCCAATTTCTATTCCTGACCCCAAGCTAGGTCATCAATATCATCTGGAAAATATTATGAAGATAAATGGTGAGTTATCAACAACTCAGTAAGCAAAAAACATATACTAGTATGTAAACATGAACCAATTTTAAAAAGTTCGGTATGCAGAAACAAAACATTTCATTTTCATATGCATATCTCAAAACGTATTATCAGAAAATTAGAACGACTTTTCAATCTTTTCATATTCATAAACCATTTTCATATTAAAAAATGCTTTGACATAACATAACTGAACATCTTCATCTTATTATATCATATCGTATCGTATTGTATCGTATCATATACCATGTTTAACCCCGTGGTAGGGTTGTGATATCCTCGGTGGCCAAACCAAGCAGTATCATATTGTGAAACTTCCCATTTTTCAGTCTAGGAGCCCTGAGTGTGCACACAGGAAAGAACACATAAAAGACCACTTTGTTTTCAAAGTGGGTGCACTCATATCATATCATATCATGTTGGTACCAACCATATCACGTGAACCAGTATCATCATATATGAACCATATTCTGAATCAGAATCAAAACAGATAAATATGCCAAAGGTTTTTCATATCCATATCGTATTAAACCACGTGCTGAACATAATTCATATCATTTCTATTTGATCAAAAATAGATTCAAATCATTTTCATATCATGTTTACAAAAATTTACATATATCATATTCGCTCTTTTGCACATTTCAGAAACATGTCAAATATTGCTCATGTCTACACTATTCAAGTCAAAAGCATTTCTTTTCTCTTTCATACATATCTTATGAGTGAATGCAAAACATATATTGAGTTTGTTTTTCACATTTTCTTTTTAAAACATGCACATTTTTACAAACCAACCTCAACTCATTTCTTTTTATGCAAATCTAGCAAATGAACCCCGCTTTACCTAACTCTTGTAAATCTCTACGTTTTGGGCTTGTAATAAAGTCGTGTCACAATAACCTAAAACAGAGAATATTTACTCATATGTTAATACCTACACTTGTAATTAACTTAGTTAAGAACATTCCACCTTCGTAAGAGTAAGATAGACTAAGATTAAACTAGTTAAGTACATTAAACAGTCCATAAACAAACAATTCCAACAACCAATTAGCGCCCATTTCCTCTCAATGTGTAAAAGTAACTCGATTACTTCACACCAATCATAAACAACCTACAAGTCAAACCCGAAACTCCACCTGACCTACAATAGTTTCAGCACAACTAATTCAATACACTTCATCACTAAGTCATCCAATATTAAGTAAGAACAAACAGCCTGCAAAACAAACTCTAAAATGATTAACGTGGACTCAAACCGTCAATATAACAATCCCAACATATCAACCAATTAGCTCCAAATAGCCAACCAATACAACTCAAATAGTCACAACAACTCCATTTACATCGTCACATCAACCCCATTCAGCCACCACAATTCCACAACGCCCAACACCACCACAAAGGTTTCATATAAATCACTAATTAATTCATAAATACCATAACAACACAATATTCCATTCGGCATGGGTAAAACAAATTCTATATAAACCATGGCTTCAAGACTAGCATTTGTGATTACCTTGCACAATTACTGAAGCGAAGATCTGTTGGTTTTGTGAATAATATAGCGTTGCCTAGGACTAGATTATTACCCTGTAGTTGATATTCACCAACCCAAAAATAATTACATGCCAAAAATAATTTGGAAGAATAATGGCTTACGGGAAACACAGAGAACGGAAGGAAGATGGGGTTACCGGCGTGGCTGCGTACGGTGTAACTACAGTTGAGTCTTCTACGGCAAAAATCAGAGGGGCTACCGAATCCAATCCACTAATATAGAGGGTTAAGTGAGGGAACTTGTGACAGAAAGAAAATAAGTAAAAGAACTAAAGAGAGATGCGGACCTAGGTAATGAGACTTACCAATGTGATGGCGTACGACGTCGGTAAGCAAATGGAGATGAAGAGTGTCTCACGAACGAGCTATTGTGACCATAAATTGTAGATGAAAGGGGGAAAACAGAGGAAATGAACAAAAGAGAGAGAGAAAGAGAGAGAAACGAAGAGGGCTTACCGACGTGAGGAGTCTAGACAACAACCCAAAATCATGGGGGAGATCCACTGAAACCCACAGACTTGGTTCAATTCAGCGACTCAATCTGAACTCCCACCCAAAAACGCAGCAAGAGAAAAAGAGGGGAGCCGAAAGAGAGGGAGATAGTCTGATGAAAGTGAAATCTCTGTGAGTGCAAGAGAAGAGAAAAAAAAATGTCGTTGAGAAGTTGAAGAAAAAGAAAATGGGAGTGAGATTCGGAAGAAGTAAAACTGAAAATCAGAGAGGAAGAAACCGTCGGGAGGAAAAGAAATTAAACCGCAGGGTAGCCAAAAGGAAACTCATCAGGCGACGTCGTATTGCTCCTTGGTTGGTAGCGGGCCTGGGCCTTACATCGGGCTTGTTGTCCTAAAAGGAATGAAATCAGAATTCACTCAGCTTTGCATCAATCAAGGACATCAGCCTACGATTACAACAATCCTTCCAAGATATCTCAGCAATCTTCTCAAGTCAACTAATATATATTCTTAGAAAGTGAATCTCTTGTATTAGTTGTATATAGCATCTGATTAGTTGTGTATTTTGTATAGCATTCTTTCAATTTTTTGTAAACTTTCCATAGATAGATATCAGTTTGTGCATGTTACTATATATATGAATGAAGACACACTCTCTATCTCAACTTGTGAGATAATGTTTCTCAAAACATCTTTATGGTATCAAGAGCCACTACGGGTTGATATAGAGATATGTGTGAATTTTTTTTTCATGGATTCCTCTGCAACTTCCAACTTCTCAAATTCCTCATAATCTTATCCCTAGCCTGCATCACAAAATGTGTCCAACTATGTTTCACTTAAACTAAATTCTAGCAATTTTATGCTATGGAAAACTTAAATGTTAAACATCTTGGAAAGTTATAATCTTCAGGGATTCATAACAGGTGACATTGAAACCCCACCTCAATTCTTTCAAGGTGATTCCTCCCAGCCTAGCCCACTGTATGCAAAGTGGTCCAGGTTTGATAGACTAGTGAAAGACTGGCTTACAACCACCTTATCTGAGGAAGTGTTAGGCATTGTTGTTGGCCTAAACACTGCCTTAGAAGTTTGGCATGCTCTGGTTCATGCCTTTGCACAAGTTTCCTCTCACAAAAGTCTTGCTCTTAAGCACAGACTTAAGTGAATACCTAAGGAAATTCAAAACTGTGTATGATGAACTTGTTGCTATTGGCAAGCCAGTGGCATAACACAAAAAATCCTGGTGACTACTCAATGGTCTTGGTAAAAACTTTGAAGTTTTTACTGCAACTATACTTAGGCCCCCTGTTCTTGCTTATTTAGAAGTTGTCACCCTATTGGAGAGCTATACAGACAGGTACAAAATTGATGTTAACCCTTCTCCTATGGTTTTTTATGGACAAAAGACCTACAAGCAAAAGAAATCCAATGCACACCCTGGATCTTTTACATCCAAAGGGAGGGATTTTGTGTAAGGGGCTACTGGATCCAAACCAAGTGCTCCACATCAAGCACAAAATTCCCAAAGCCACTCTCGTAGCCCCCCCATCAAATTTCAAATCTGCAACCAATGAGGAAGTCATCTGTCAGATTTGTAACAAAAGAAACCACACTGCTTTAAGGTGTTTTAATAAGTTTAACTATGCTTTTGCCAATGACAGCCTCCCTCAAAGTTTTGTAGCACTCAAGATGGAGGAAAATCCTAAGAATTCTTCCTGGCATCTTGACACTGGGGCCACTGATCACATGATTGCAAATGAAGGTATTCTTCACTCACTAACTCCATACACAAGGCATGATGGTATAATGGTAGGAAATGGAAATGTATTACCTATCACTCATATTGGTCAGGCCATGGTTGGCTCCCCTAATTCTCATATTCTATTAAATGATCTGCTAGTAGTTCCTGAAATCAAGAAGGACTTATTGACTGTTAGCAAGTTAACTACTAATTACCCTCTATAATTTGAGTTTGATGGACATGGTTTTGTGCTAAAGGACAAGGTAACTCAGGAGATAGTGGCAACATGCAAGAATCAGAAGGGTCTATATATTTTTTATGCTGCTTCAAACTTTTAGAATAAATAGAGCTTCTACTCTTCCAGATTTCAATCCATAAATAAAGAGCAATGGCACCAACTTGGACATCCAAACTCAAGAATTTTAGACTTTTTTGTAACAAAAAGTTCATTAATCTTGAGTCAAAACAAATTTCTTCACAAATTTGTACAAACTGTCAAATAGGAAAAGCATTGCAAGTTGACCTTTCTTTCTAGAGAACACACAGTTACTGTTCCTTTTGATAAAATACACTATGATCTATGGGGACCAGATCCAACTCTTTCAAGAGACAAATATAAATTCTATGCAATTTTTGTTGATGAAGCCACAAACTTTACATGATTGATTCCACTTAAGCACAAATTTGATCTTCACTCGGCTTTTGTTCAATTTCACATGCTTGTCAAGTGTCAATTTGATGCCACAATTCGTGTTTTTCAAACTGATGAAGGAGGGGAGTTTAATGATGCAAAGCTACTTGCATATATTTAGAACCATGGTATTATTCATTATTCATCAAGCTGCTTGTCCCAAAACTCCTTAACAAAATAGTAAAGTAGAAAGGAAACATAGGAGTATCACAAACCTTGGACTAACCACGATGTTTCATGCCAAACCGCCACCTAGGTTCTGGCTAGACTGCTTTTCTACTGCAGTTTTCTTATTAAACAGATTGCAAGCTCTTGTGCTTAACATGAACTCGCCCTTCTTTAGACTTTATGCTAAACACCTTGATTATAGCATATTCAGAGCTCTTGTGTACAGATGTTTCCCATATCTTGGAGGGTTTAGGTCAAATAAACTTGAACCCATGTCCTTGCCATATGTCTTTATTGGCTATAGCAACAAACACAAAGGCTACAAATGCCTTTATTACTAACTGGTTGTATCTTTATCTCAAGGCATGTGGTGTTTGATGAATTTGTCCTACCTTACTCTAAACCCACCATGCTCTATGACGCTCCTTCCTACTGTTGAGGGGGAAATCTCAACTTTCACTGAATGGCACAAGGTTTTCTCTAAGGAGCCTATAAAGTAGTCACTACCTTCTGCTTATGCTCTTCCTTCCTCATCATCAAATCAAACTGAGATAATTTCCTCCTCCTCTCATATAGTTCCTACTTCCCCTCCATAAACAAATTGTCTACCTCATCCATCACAAAATGTATCTGTTCAACCTGCTATCTAGTCAACTCCACCTCCACATCCTATGCAAACCAGGTCTAGGTGTGGTATTCACAGACCAAACCATTGATATGCAAACTTGCATCACATAGTTCCCATTCTTGCTGAATTAAGGTCAGTTAAATCTACACCAAAACATCCTAGTTGGTCTGCTGCAATGGAAGAAGAAATCGATGCCCTTGCCAAAAATAATACTTGGGAACTAGTTCCACAAACTAATGGTATGAATATAGTTGGCTGCAAGTGGGTGTATAAAGCTAAGCTAAGGGCAGATAGTACTCTTGAAAGACTTAAAGCAAGACTGGCTGCTAAAGGTTTTAGTCAAGTTGATGGGTCAATTTTTCAGAAACTTTTTTCACCAGTTGTGAAACTTGCAAACATTAGAATTGTTCTTACTCTTGCCACTGTTAAACACTGGGAACTTCATCAACTAGATGTTAAGAATGCTTTTTTACATGATTTTCTTAACACTCTTGTTTACATGCAGCAACCACCTGTATATGTAGATCCACAACATCCTCACCTTGTGTGCAAGCTTAATCGTGCCTTGTATGGCCTTAAACAAGCTCCTCGAGCTTTGTTTGACAGGTTGAGTGACTTCCTTTTACAGCTTGGCTTCTACTCAAGCTCAGCAGATCCAAGTTTGTTTATTTGCCACTCAGACCATGAAGTTCTCATTCTTCTACTCTATATAGATGACATGGTAGTCAAAGGTGATACACAATCTCTATAGAGAGCTTGTGGTGCCAACCAAGATGATGAGGCATACACAATCTCTGTTTGGGGTGTATCCATTGCATTTTTAGTAGGTGTAGTCACCGAGTTTCGTGGTATCCCTTAACTGCTCACTGCAAATCCGAACGTCATTCCAAGGGAGTCTATAGTTGCAGGTGACGGAGAGATGGTTGAGGAAAGGGACACTGATGTAGATGGACTAGATGGCCTCCCTGATCATGAGATTCAATAGTTGGTTGTGAGTCTAGATGCTCATCCCTATGATGAGACCAAAAGCACCAAACAAGTAGATTTATCTGGATTTTTCAAGATAATGAATTTAATCATCGCCAATGACATCAATCCTCAACAACACAAGATTGAGGTTGGCATGAATCAGACGGTTTATGGTACGCATCGCTCGTGGGAAGCTTTTTGGCCTAGCAAGTTATATCTTTGCTAGGATTCGATCAGGGGTCTTGATCACATAATTTTTGGTAGCAAAGGGGGTCTAGGTAGATGTTGTTGAGAGTGTCTAGGAGCTGATTGGGCCTATCAACTCCTACACCTTGTCACGCAACAAGGGACACTCCAACAAGAGGCCTCGTGCTCCCACTACGAAGATGACCGAGATTCATGGAGATGCACACTCGACAGATCATGAGATATCGAGTGAGGCCTTTACACAAGGGGCAACATGCACTTCTATTCATGATAAGATTGCAGATATAGTTCATGCAGATAGTTGTGCACACACAATAGAGGTAATGGATGCAGTGCGTATAGAGATCCGCAGTGTCATCTCTAACGTACGTATAAAGATTACTAGCATCGTCACTGAGTTGGGTCAAGATGCGCAAACGACTCAGGTGATGATCTTGACTCAGTTGACACAGTTTGAGGCATGCCTAGCAGGAGTCGAGTTGGTGGTCCAGGACTCGGGGGTGTAGTGCCTCATTATATTTTCAGTTTCATAGTTTTTTGTATGGACATAAAATGTTTTTTAAAACTAATTTAACTATGAATCGTTGCTTGAACATCATTAAGCATCACTTCTATCGCAGTTATTTGTCCTTATATTCTCTAGTAACTGAGTTGTTTAACGTCCTCCTTTTCCTTTTCTAAATTATATATTGATCTTCATTCAATATATTCTTTAACTACTATTTCTTAATATAAATTAAATATTTGTCTCTAATTGATTTAGGTATTGTTTTGACATCAAAATGAATGAAAACTCTGATCATGTTCGAACGTATTCTATAAGCCTTTGAATGGTTTTTCCACTCCCGCCAAAGAAATCGATCCCGCCATATTCTCTTTTTGAACTATATTTATTCTGTTCGAACGTGTTCTAAGTTTAAGTTCGAATGTTAAACTTAATTTTTGAATGATTATATCATTTGGGACAACTTCTTCCATCTCAAAAACTATCGATTGAATGAAATATAAAGCGTTTGAACTATAATTGTTCTATTTTCAAGGACAATAAAAAATGATTCTTGTTCGAACAGTTATATAAGGCATTCTAAGGGTAAGTTGATTTCACGTTTAAATCAAATGCCATTTTTTAGTTCAAGCATAATTAATTTCTATTCAAAAGTTTATTTCTTTCATGATCGAACGTTTTATAAACTGTTTGAACTAAACATTTGGAGAAATGATATTTGCCGTCAATTTACAGTCATAAGTGCTCAAGCGCCATGCACTTATTTTGAAAAAAAATGAGTAAATATGATACCCATATTTTTAATAGTAAGCCACACTCTTTTCAAAAGCAATGTGCAGTGCTTGCACAAACCATAACTATGTCTAGCATTACTCAAGAGTTTATTAAGTACAATATTTTTTGTCCCTAAATAGCACCCCGTTCAAACGTAATATTTATTGCTTGAACGGTTAAGGGCTATTGTCAGTATTTAGGGAAGAAATTTGAATTTAATCCCTAAAAACAATTTTGGGACAATTTTATATCGTTAAAAAAAATATCCCGAAAGACCATTTTTTTTGTAGTGTTAATTTTAATTGTCTGCTGTAATGAAGACACTGGAAAATTTCATCTTCCATGATCAAGATCTTCTAATGTACCACAAGCCCAAAGAGAAATTATGAGAAAACAATAATAGAAATATGCTAATTGATTTGTTAATCCAAGATTATTGGTGAATATTTTTTCTAGCAAATAGTGCAAGATCGAACATACATATATGATCTGCAAAGTCACAAAACATTTATAATATATATTTAAAATTTACAAAAACTAATATCAATATTGTGTGTGTGTGTGTATATATATATATATATATATATATAAATATCAGGTTCTTCAACCCTAGTTAAATGCTTTGAGAGAGCAAATATCATGGCTAGCTTTATATTCTTTGTTTTTGTGATGTGCCACAAATGATTTGACCCAAATAAAAATTCTGAGAAAACAATAATAGAATTACATGTATACCCCAAAGTTTATGTCAACCCGTTGCAATTCGTCTGCACCAGTACATAAATAGAAATGCCAAAGTGGCTGACTTGTATATGGTGGCTTTGGGAATCCCATACTTTCCTTTTCCAAAAAGCCCCTTAAAAAATGGCCAGAAGCATAGCACCAACCACACACTACAAAAAGCCTCCCCTAGCCCAGATCCTGCATGTCGACCATCATAAGCTGGTGTATGTTGCAACTTTAACAAGCTCACTACCAAAGTAGTCAAATGAACTAGCAAAATGGTTGTCCCTGGCACAAAAATGGGCGAATCATTGAACGTGAACCGACCAACATCACTATGATCATCACCATCATTAGAGGCTTGTTCTTTTTGTGTAACCTCAAAGACTGTCTCGGATAATCCTAAGAGCTTGAGAAGAACACTAAGAAATCCAAATAACCATGCTGTCATTGTGGTTACTCTTGCCATTCTCTGGTTATTCCACCAAGCTCGCACCGACTGGCCAGCTCTCAAGTACTCGGATAAAGTGCATATGTTGTAAGTTAGAAAAAGAGAAACCGGTATATATAGAGCTGGTTCTTGGACCTATATATATATGTACAAACATTAATTCTTAACTTTTATAAAGAAGATAACACTATGGACATGATTTAGAATAATTCATTCATGTAGTCATGAGCTCCAACATGCAAATCTGGATTACTATCTATCTTGTCCAATTAGAGGAAAAGCAAGTTAAGAGAAAAACAAATTGAATAGCTTAGAAATAATGACATGCAAGCTTGATGCTCTATTTTTCTTTTTTTAAAAAAAGAAAAAGAAAAAAGAGTGGGGAGGGTTGGCCTGTGTAGCTTCCCCTTTTGGGAGTGATCATAAAGGCCTTCACTTGCTGGGGCATGTTCGGATTGAGCCATAGCTACAAACCCGTGAGGGGCAGCCTGTCACGTCAACCATATATACCAAAGTGTCTGCATGCAAAAGCCACCAAAACTTTGGTTCACAAGTTTTACTAAGGTAAGCTGTTTTGAACCTGTGATCTCAGACAAGAGAGGGAATAATGATCCCCTAGCTTTTGCCAACTGGACTAGCTACCACCTCTGTGCTAGCTTTATATTCTTGTTGGATGTAAGTTTTAGGGCTGCATGTTTTCATTTGAATCATTTAAATCTGCATGTAAGGGTTAAAATTGGAGGTTCTAGTTTATGAAACTAACCTTGGGTAAGAATTGGGAGTCGGCAATAATACAATAGGCAGAAAGGGCAGCATAGCATAACTCGAAGATGGGGCGTAGACCCCAAGTGAGGAGCCACATATAGGCCAAACATTGCCTCCATTGGAGCTTTGCATAAAGGGAGGCAAATATGGGACAACTTTTGCTGAATAGAATCTCAAGCAACCCGGTAGCCCACCTCTTTTGTTGGGTCATTGTAGTAGGGCCGCTCGAGGGGGCACACCCTAGAAAGGCAGGTGGGTCTGGCGTACAAGGGGCAGACCTCCAACCCTTCTTTTGAATCATTTGCCCAGTATTGACGTCCTCTGCTGTAGATCCATAGATCCAACCCACCTGATTTATACAGGATAACCACAAATATGAAAGACAACAAAATGAAGTAGAAAAAACCTATTTGAAAGTTTGCTTATTGATACAGTCAACATGTTTCGGATATAGGAGCCTTCTATATTTGTTAGTACTGGTGTTTTAACTGTTTTCTCTATAAATATAATAGACTCCACAGCAAGTAATATAGGAGTACTTTTCTTGGATTAAGTAATACTAGGTCAAATAATAAGGGGATAGAGTTTTCTTTCTTGGCTAGTCATTTTTGGAGTACTCTTTATCATCACTAGTACCATTAATCTTATCATTAGTACTCTCTTGTTGCCAAAGTAAGAATGAGTAAGACCAAGAATGCACTTTGGCACGTAACAGCTGACCTTTGTACCCCAGCTAGTGCCATACTCATACCCACAGCCGGCTATTTCGTTTGTTGCCTCCACATTGCTCTGAAGATTAATGTATGGTTCATGCCCAGTTTTTCCTTTTAAAGCATCAACAGCTGATTTTATAAACTCCTTTGAATTTCCAAATCCTGAAAGCAAAGCCTCAGCCAATTTTCCTGTGAAAATGAGAAGTTGAAAAACATTTATTTTCATACAAAATGGAAAAAACTCATCAACTATAAGGGTCGGAACTATATATAGTTTTAGCGATATTAAGAATTAGGTGATGAGATAGGAAGTCATAAAAAGGGAAACTTCAAGAAAGCATTTTTTTAGTAAAAAAAAGTACATGTTACTTCACGTACCATCAATTGAATCTACATTATCTGGGGATAAACCATAGATAATCTTCCTTCTGTGAAAACAACCTGTTCCACCATAAAGCGGTCCTTGAATTCCGTCTATTCCACGTCCTATATACTATGTACATAAGCAAAATAAAATCATTTCTCTCTGTATATATATGAAATTTTGTAAGAATGAAAGAAAAATAGAAGGAAAAAAAGCTATCTTTTAAGTTCAAGATTTAAAACCACCTCGAACAAAACCACCAGCTGATTGCCATAAGGATCATCCTTTAATCCATCGTAGAATCGTTGCGGGAACTGAACATATGCAATTTCTGATTCACTCTTGGAATCCAATAACACGCACATTGCATGTAGAACGACTTTTGGATTGTTCACAAACATATCGCAGTCCACATTTAACATGTACGGAGCGTTCGTCATCAATGCAGAGACTCTGGTCTATATAATAATATATATATATATATATATATTTGACATAAACAAGTGGAAATTAAGAGTATTATATAAATCAATCAGATAAACACCATGCAGTAATTTATAAATTCTTGCGTGGGGGGAGTTTTAATTGAACTCCTCATAAAAAAATGTCATGTCTTACTAGAGCGTTCATGGCACCGGCTTTGTAATGATGCGGATGTTTGTGCTTCTTCTCCCTAGATATATAGACCAAATGGGGTAACCCATCCGGAAGGCATTCCTTATTCTCCCACAAAACCTGAAACACGATTATCCGCAAGTCATTTTGGAACTTAAACGGTAAATTATTAAATCCTGATCACACCCCCACAAAAATACTGCCAATATCATATATAATCTCAAACACATCTTCGGATGATGCAGTAATAGGAATCGTTACAATTAGTCACCTCCCAACAAACAATTAATGATAAAATGGAAGATAAAATGCCAACATTAATGATATATAGATCATATTTATAATGAAAATAGCATATATAATAATTATATTACTTCTTAATGAAAGCATAAAAAGAAATATAAAAAGATGTCAAATTACCTCCCAAGTTTGCATCACCACAAAAGTTTGAGATAATTACTCTTGATAACAAAATAAAAACGTGCAAAAAAAAAAACAAAAAAAACAATTGATGGGTGGCTACAGAAGCTGTAAATCTAGTTTGTGGGGCTTTTCCTTTAGTTTATCATCCGAATTTACATGCGAGCTATGTGTGTACCCAAGTGACATTATCTATAGACAAGATTTTTGGCAGTTTTATGATATTAGTTAGACCATGAATTTTTTCAAATGCAGCCATGATTCGTGAATAACCAAGACAATTATAAGTTTGTCGGATTCCATCATAAATTGGTATATGTCCCTGCAGCCAAATGAAAAGTTTAAAATTTACCTTAATAATAGTTGGATGGTTTTTGCGTTGTAAATTTGAGAATTCTGCAAAATCCCCTGTAAAATCACATGGTCGAACAGAGTTTTTGACCGCCACCTCGATTTTGTTGGAAAGCTGCTCATACTCATTCTACATGAGACGAAGACAAAAAGGCTTTTTTAAGACATTAAATTTATGATTAATTTATGGAAGGAAATTAAGTTAGACATATTCTAACTCTGACAAGCATTAATGAATTATTATTACCTTCATCCTTTTCCATTCCTGTTGGAACTCCTTTGTGCTATCTCTGAACGTTATAATAGTATCATTGGAAAAGTATCTAAAAGGAGCTCTAACTTGAATATATATCATACTTCTTACAAAAAGGTACCCAAAGTTTGGCAAACTTTGAGGCCTCGACAAGGGAATAGTAGGTAAGAGGAGAACAACCATCATCCGATACATAGCAAGCAAGCTTCTGAGGTGGGTAATCTACTGCCAACAAAGAGAGCACTGTGTTTACAGTGATGATAGGAGGTTCTAGCACAGGGTCCGCAGTTGTCACAAACATGTCCACTGACGGAAGCTCATCAGTTTCCCTATCAAGAATATCGTCATGATTAAAGTTATATTCAATAAAATGAGGCATAATGAAAGATAATTGTCACAATATTTCTTAGAAATTAATTGGAAATTTCTATTATCAATCCTTCACTCTTATTATCATTTGTTCGATAGATCTTGTGCATATATATAAATATATATTCCAACAAATTATGCAGCAAAAACATCATCTACAGAAGATAGCTAGAACGGTATATATAGATGATGTTACCTTTGCAAAAGATGGTCCGGGTAAGTTTTGAATATCACAGGATTCCATTTTAGGTTGAGGACTAGAGACCAAACGAAGGTGAACCATGACTCACAGAGGAAGGCAAGGAGCCAAGTGGGCCCATGGTTTTTGAGGTGGAGGAGACGATAAGTAAGGAGAGAAAGGAGTAGGAAAAAGATTATGATATCCAAGGTTCTTTGCACAGTGTTTTTAAGAGGTGTTTTTTCATATAAAGGGAGAGAGATGAGGCTCGCCATGGAGGATGAGTAGATATCAAGGCACGCAGCTTCAGTGGGAAAACCTGCATTGTTGTGTTATCTAATATATAGGTGAATTCGTAATTGCCTTGATGGCTATGATCTGTTGCGTCTGCGGCAGAGTCATGTCAGGCTGGGAGGTGGATATGTCGCATGTGGTACTACATTACCGAGCCTGTCAAAATAATTAATCACTTGAATATTCTTCAAACCGATTCAAGTCACGAAACCATATCGTCTAGAACAGCCTAGCGTGGAAGGGTTTTGTCAACATGAGTAGTGAGTACTAGTGATTTTCCAAAAGCTCGGACCACATGTTAACGAGTGGAACATGCGAGTGAGTGGACAGATCGAACACAGAAATTGTCATCCAGCCTCTTCCATTATATGTCTGCGAGCTAGCTTCATCGTCTTTTCATTATTATTTTTTATTTTGTTTGTATGTTTCCTGCCAACTTGAATTGAAGTTGTCTTCAAGTAGAAATGATTTTTTATACACAACGATATAGAAACAGTTACGTGTCGAAATTGTTTTGTTCAATATTTGTATCCAATTAGAAATATTGCACGTTCTATATGGGCCCTCACCTTCCTCCTTCATAACTCGTGAGAATAATAATTTTTCGGGGTCAGTTTTAGATGGTTTGGCTTTTCTCTCTCGCCAATGATGAGTCTCTCTCTCTTGCCGTAAGTGCAAGGTTTTCTCCCCTCTACATTTGGGTGTGTGTTTTTCACTCTTATTGCTATTTCTGTTTGTGTAATTGTGACTTTTTGTCAATATTTTGAATACCGTACCGGACGTCGTACTGATTAAGGCACTGGAATGAAATATTTCGATATTAGTACCGTTTCGAAATAGCGTTTCGGGATAATGTTTTGGGATAGTCGATGTATAAATAAATTATATATATAAATATATATAAAAATTATATTCCAAAATAATAGTCTATATATAAATAAGTTATATATAAATGCATATATATAAAAATTATAAATAATCTAGTCTGAATTAGGGGTTAAAAAATAAGTTTGTAGTTTGAAAAAACGAAAAAAAATAAAAACACACAGGCCGAAATATCGGCCGGTACCGGCCGAAATATAGGCCGGTACAGGCCAAAATTTAGTTTGGTATGGCCGGTATTTTAGACGGTACGGAACATATATAGTACCTGTACCGGCCGGTACAGATATAGTACCTGTACCGGTACGGTATTTTAGCTGGTACGGTACGAAATTTAAAACACTGCTTTTTGCAATGACGGATGATCTTGCGGACTGTTGGGGTTCCCTTTCATTATCTAAAGTAGAGAAATTTACTGTACATTTGTCTGATTTTATAGAGTTGAGTAAAGCTTTTGACACAACGAAGTGCTTCCTGTTTAAGCTTTTGATTGTGAAGTTTTATAATAAGGAGGCGCTCAAAAGGATGATGAAAAATTTATGGCATCCTTTAGGAGGCTTTCAGATTTATGATATGGGGGAAAATCTTTTTTCGGCAGCTTGCTCTACCAAAGGTGAAAAAGAGAGAATATTATCTAATGGACCTTGGACTTTTGGAAATAGTCTGGTAATTTGCACTGATTATGATGGTTCTCTACAGATTTCAAAAGTACCTATGTTATTTGCTTCTTTTTGGGTTCGAATTTATGATCTACCTCTAGATGGGATAAATGCACGGGCAATCCGGAAAATAGCATGAACTCTGGGTGATGTTGAAGATGTTGATCTTATTGAGACAAGGCCTGATTGGGGGGAATTTGTTCGTGTGTGCATATCCATGGACATAAGTCAACCTTTGCTGCAATTCAGATTATGTATGGGTCCGTTTTATGTTTGAAAGATTGCCACAATTCTGTTATTATTGTGGGGTATTGGGACATGGAGAGCGTGATGGCCTGCAATGGATTAATATTAGAGGTGATGTTGGAGACACTAAGTTTCCTTATGGTCCATGGCTGAGGATGGGGAGTGCTCCTGTGAGAGCACACAGTCACTTGGGATCATCTACTGAAGGAAGTACAGGAAACTCTTCTCCTGTAGATGATGATCGGAGCAATTTGCCGATGAAAGATCCGATGGTAGTTATTGACTCTTCATCCCAACCGTTGAAGGTTCTAGGCAGAGACTTGTTGTGTACAACTGCTTAGGGAGCGGTTAATCAATTAACGGCTGTGAAAGTTGATAGGCCTAGAATGGGCCTGGGCCCCAAATCTTTTTTAACTCCTTTGCCTTATGTGCACTTGCAAGAATATCACTCAAGACTAGCATTTTCTTCTTTCCATAAGGATGCACAGCGAACATCAAGGGCGAATCGTGCCCGTCATGCACGATCGTCTCAATTTCCTTTGACTTCTTCAAAGTGACAATTGAATGAGAAGCCTTTAGGAGATTCGGATGCTTTGATTTAATTGAAGAAGCAAAAATTAGGGGAAGATGATTCACTGGTGGATGTCCCAATTGCATCGGCTGAGGCTGAGTTTTAGCCCCGCCAAACTCTATGAAAACTATGAGCTGGAACTCCCGAGGGCTTGGGAACCCTTGGGAAGTTCGAACCCTTCGAGATCTTGTTCGGAGGGAAGATCCTAATATTGTCTTCGTTATGGAGACACGTTCTGGCTATTCTCGTATGGAAATCCTTAAGGTGCAGTTGGGGTTTCCTTACTTTTTAATCGTGGGCAGCATTGGTCATTCTGGTGGATTATGTCTTTTCTGGCGACAGGAGGTAAGTCTAGTCTTAAAATCTTATTCTCAGTTCCATTTTGATGTGGTTGCTTCAGACCCAATTTCTGGAGTTTCTTGGCGTTTGTCTACAATTTATGGGCATCCAGAGATAAATCTTAGAAGAGATACTTGGGCTTTGCTTCATTTATTGAAAGATCAATTTGATGGACCATGGTTATGCTGTGGTGATTTTAAAGAAATCTTGGAAAACTCTAAGAAATTGGGGGTAGAGAGAGACCTGCTAGTCAGATGAGTGGTTTTCGAGATGCTCTAGATTATTGCCAATTACGTAGCATAGATGCCGTAGGGTCCTTGTATACATTGAGTAATTTTAGGGAGGGGTCTGCTCTTGATCATGAAAGGTTGGATAGATTTGTTAGTAATGTGGAATGGCTTGACTTATTCCCCACCTGTAGAGTTTGCAACCGTAATACTTCAGTCTCAGACCATAGTTGTTTGGTTTTGAGTACGGATGCATTTGTGCAAAATGTTTTCAGGAAGCCTCCTTTGTTTAAGTTCGAATCCTTGTGGGTGGGAGAGAGGGGTTGTGAGGAAGCTATTGCTAATGCTTGGTTTTTAAATTTTGACGCCTCTTTGATTGATAAAATCAAACATTGCCGGAGTAACTTAAGAGTATGGAGTAAGGAATATTTTGGTAAGGTTAGACATAAATTGGCTATAAAGAGGCGGGAACTACATCAATTACAGAATGTATCTTAAACCTCTTACCCAATGCATGAGATACGCTGTGCTAAAAATGACATTAATTATCTTTTGGAAAAGGAAGAATTAATGTGGAAGCAAAGGTCCCGTGTGCAATGGTTGGTAGATGGGGATCAAAACACTAAGTTCTTCTATTTTAAGGCTTCTCAAAGGCAACATCGTAATTTTATCACTGGGCTAAGGGATGATGTGAGTGTTATGCATGAAGGATCTGAGATGCTTCCAATGATACAGACTATTTTTCAAACTTGTTTTGTACCACTAATCCTTCTGATTTTGATGCAGTATTACAGCCTATTCGGCCTTGCATTTCTGACTCTATGAATGGTGATCTAGTGCGTGTGTTCACGGCAGTAGAGATAAGGGCAGCTTTGTTTCAAATGCAACCATTGAAATCTCCGTGGCTGGATGGTATGCCTCCCTTATTTTTCCAAAAGTATTGGCATTTGGTGGGTGACACTGTTATAAACTCTGTTTTACAAGTGTTGGTGTCGAGTGTTATGCCTCCTGATTTAAATCTTACAAATATTGTGCTGATTCCAATGAGCAAGCAGCCTGAGTATTTGAAGGACTATCGACGCATTAGCTTATGTAATGTGGTCTATAAGGTTATTGCAAGTGTTTTTGCTAATAGGTTGACATTAGTTTTACCTGGAGTTATTTCTAAAAACCAATCAGCTTTTGTTCCTAGAAGGCAAATTACTGATAATGTTCTAGTGGCTTTTGAAACTGTAGATGCTATTAGAAGGAGGAAACGTGGGAGGAAAGGTTGTATGTCTATTAAGTCGGACATGAGAAAGCCTATGATAGGGTAAAATGGATTTTTTTAGAATAACTAATGTTGCGTATGGGGTTTAATTCTCAACACATAAGCTTAATAATGATGTGCATCACTTCAGTTTCGTACAAAGTTTTTGTTAATGGGATTGCCACTCAACCCATTAACCACACCCATGGTCTTCGTCAATGGTGTCCTCTCTCTCCTTATTTATTTGTTTTATGTGTTGAGGCTCTATCTTTGTTACCGAAGCAAGCTGAAGAGCAGCACCAGATGAGGGGTATTAGTGTGTGTCATAATGCTCCCCGGATCAGTCATTTATTCTTTGCGGACGATAGTATTATTTTCTACCAAGCATCTATTTCAGAAAATCAGCATATAAAAAATTTGGTATGTCGTTATGGTGTGGCATCGAGAAAACAACTAATATGGGTAAAACATAACTTCTTTTTAGTCGTAACACAGAGCCAAAAGTTATAGATGCTATTAAAAGTATGTGGGGTGTTCAAGATATTCAGCACCATGCTAAATATCTTGGTCTACCTTCCTTTGTGGGAAAATCACGTTTCCAAACTTTTAAAGCTATTAAGGATAGAGTTTGGGCAAAATTATAAGGTTGGAAAGAAAAGTTATTGTCACAATTTGGTCGTGAAGTGTTGATTAAGGCTGTAGTGCAGGCTATATCCACTTATACAATGAGCTATTTCAAGACTCCACAGGGCTTTTGTAAAGAACTTGAGGGGATGATTGCATGGTTTTGGTAGGGGCAAAGGGGTCAAGAAAGAATGATTTATTGGCTAAAATGGTGCAATATGTGTCAGTCAAAATTCAATGAGGGATTGGGATTTGGAAGTGTTTAATCTTGCATTATTGGCAAAGTAAGGCTGGCGCTTGCTTCAATCACAAGAGTGCAAGGTGGCACTCAATATCATGCTATTGCTGATGAGAATAATTTTGATTTTGGCAATGGCGCACAGGAAGGAAGGTATGCTCATGTAGACATGGTGGCGTATGCACTTACTATGGCAGAGAATATGGGTGATTAGGCCTTCCACATATTCAGAAGTCATCAAGAGTAAGGAGTTTGCACAATGGTGTTTTGACATGAGTGAAGAGATTGAATTTCTTCATAAGAACCAAATTTAGGATTTGGTTAAATTATCTCAAAAAAATTGCCTAAGAATCCGAGGCAATGGTAAAAGCTCTTCGACACACTTGGGTTGATCATGGTTATTCGAGAAGTAACTATAATAGTTGTGTCTACCATAGACAATTGTCTGATAATTCTTTCATTTATTTCTTGTTTTATGTTGATGACATGCTCGTTGCTACCAAAGGCATGTCGGACATCAGCAAGTTGAAGAATTAACTCAGTAATGAGTTTGAGATCATAGATTTGAGCATTCTTTTTAGAGGATTTTGAGGATGTATGTCCACAAAAATAGAAAAGCTAAAAAGGTGTACATATCCCAGAAGTACTTTGAGAAGGCGCTTGAGAGATTTGGAAATACAGATTCCAATCTAGTGAGTACGTCACTCGCCTCACACTTTAAACTTTCAGCATCTCTATATCTGCAGAACGACGAGGAGGAGCATTTGATATCCCGTTTTCCTTATTTTAGTGCTTTAGACAGTATCATGTATGCAATGGTTTGTACTCTTCATGAAATTTCACATGCATTGAGCTTTGTTAGTAGTATGGCTAATCCGGGTAAAGTTCATTGGGAGGCCGGGAAATAGATACTTCGGTATTTTGAAGGGCACTTCGAATGAGTGGTGCCTGTATTTGTGAGTTCCTTAAAGGATTTGGTGGAGGAGTTTTGTTGTTGGGATTCAGTTTGTTCAAGCTTGAGGGAATTCAAGCCATGGTGGAGATTTGTTTGAATGGTAACTTGATTTCCTGTTGAAATCGTCATTCCAAAAATTTGGCATCACTTAGCTTGACTGTTTCTTGACCTGGCTGAAGCAAGATTTGGCTTAATTGTGGCTCAAGAGAACTTTAGAAAGATTTTTCGCTCGACAATCTACTCGAGTGAAATTCAGACAGATTGTTCGCTCAATACTCTCTCGACACTACACTCGAGCGAGATTATGGAAATTAGGTTTTCTGACACCTCACTATATAAACGAAATGTTTGTGTTTTGAGGGCAGGTGCCCATAACGAGAGAGAGAGAGAGAGAGAGAGAGAGAGAGAGAGAGATTTTCTGAAGAAGAAAATCGAGAGAAACTTGTGAGAACTCCTTATTGAGTGATTCCAAGCTTATTGGGTGTATTGATGACTTTGAGATTAATGATGTTTCTTCTATTTGTATCATTTCTTGTACATAGTGGGTGTATTAGAGCTTTGGGGACGAAGTGATTTGTTGTACCTCTCATTTGTAACTTCATATTTGATAGTGAATTCCTTGAGATCGACTCCACCAATGGACGTAGGTTATTATATAAGCTGAACCATTTAAATCTTAGTATTCTTTGGGTGATTGTCAAACTTGTTGTTGTTTGTTTCCCCTACTCTACTTCTAGATCATCCCTAGATCTCCATCCATCATAACATTCTTGCATCTAATTATTTCCCTTTTCCTTTGATTTCTCCTTGGATTCCTCTTGTGGCAGTATGTCATAAACGTTCAGCCATACTCTTCAAGATCATTTGCAAAATAAAAAACCCATTACTTGCTTGGACTTTAAAACCATAACAACTTATCTATTTGATAAAGCGTAATCTACGACTTCACTTTACTGTTTGCAAGTTCTAATCTGGTAAAATTGATGTCATTCGATCATATTGACTAATGGAGTTAGATCCTTTTAGAACTATCTTTGTTGCTAGGCAATATTTGCACCACCATCTCCTCGTGAAAGTCATACTGCCACGCTTGTTGGAGATGACAAAATAGTTATATTTGGTGTTAGTGGAAAGGGCGAAGCTAAGCTAATTACTTGAATGATTTACATATTCTAGACCTCAAGATTATGAAATATATGGACTTCTCCTGTGATGCAGGGTGATGCTGTTATGCTTGATATGGAAACATTGACTTGGTCAAGGGTATAAGCTTCCCCTCCCTAGCTATTGTCTCATGTTTTAAGTTCCAAGGATCTTCATCAGGCGTGAGATCAGGTCATGCTACTGTGAATGTTAGGACAAAGGCAACTAAGATGTAATTGTATAAAAATTACTGGGAGCTTTTCATCCCCTTGTTTCTATCTTCAAGATTATGAATTGAATGCCTTGTAACATGGGCCTTGAAGATTATGTTTTTGGACAAATATATTGCATTTCTTTACAGTCGTGTACAAAGCAATTGAAGTAAAACCGGTGAACCAAATTCAGTTCTTCCCATACTCGTTGGGATATGGTGATGTGCAAGAAAATCTAAGCACTTTGCTGCATTTGTTCCCAATTTAGTCTTAGATTAGCTATGAAATTAGTATATTATGATTAAGATTGGTTGTATTCAAATATGCTAAATCCACAATTATTGAACATTAATATATTTGCAGTTAACTTGCACATTACTTACAAAGAATTAGTAGATTAAGATTAGTTGCATTCAAATATGTGTTTTCGCTGATGAAATAAGATGAGATGAGATGAGTTGAGATTAAAGTTAAAAGTTGAATAGAATATTGTTAGAATATATTTTTTTAATATTTTTTTTTTAGATTTAAAAATATTGAATTGTTTATTTTATTTTGTGTGATAATTTGAGAAAGTTGTAATGATTAGATGAGATGAGTTGAGAAGAGCTATAAAAACAAACGAGGCTATCTTTCTGCTACATTTGAGGCATGTCCTCCTAGCAGCATTAAGAGAATGAAGAAGATACAAGCAAGAAAACAAGTATTTGACATGGAGTGAGGGGAAGAAGACTTTGGAAAGCATGATTGATCATATTTTATCTCATATTCAATTATCTGAACGTTGAATTGTGGAATGTAGCGGCAGGTGGAGGTTACATTGTGTGTGATAAAATCTTGTTTCCTTATAAAAAATTGTAACCCTAAAAAAAACTATAAAAGAAAAAAAGAAAAACGTCCAGACCGGGTCAGTTTGAAAATTATTATATGGTCGAACCAGTTCAAGTCGGATCCAAATCCAGCCTGAGGTGGTGGAGTTGCAGGTCTAGCTTGTAGTAGAAAATGACACTAAACAGAACTTTTAGATGTTGAGATATATTATATATGTCATGGACCTTCGACCCAAAGCTTAGGGCAACAACCATGCACTATGAAAATCAAAGTAGCACATCTGTAATTAAATGAGAATGACTGAAAACGCAAAATTAATGTTAATCCACTCTGAAATAAGTATTCTCTCATGATTTCTCTCTCATATCTCGTAATACAATATCACTCTTTCGTCCAAAGCACATAAAAAGGGTATCTCACCTCCTTTTTTTCTTTATCTTTTTTTCCATCATTTTTCACTTAAATGTATCTGAATTCCTGCTTATCTTGTCTGTTTTTTTTTTATTTTTTTTTTATTAAAAAAGAGCCGGTAGCCATATGGAAGTGGTCCCGTCCCAAGTTTATTAATAAGCCCTCACTTATGGCGGAGGAATACCATGGTTACAAGCCAAGAATGAGGGAGTTTACAGAAAACCTCCCAATAACAAACCAACATAAAAACCAAAACAGCAAGACAGAAACTAACAGGCCTATAAAAACCTAAAGATACGAAAACTAAACAGGCCTATAACAAAACAAACAAAAAAAACATCTAAACAAACCTAACAAATAAACAAAAAAAAAACCGGAAACAACAAAATCAAACTTGGACCGCAGACTAACAACGCAAGTACGGAATGCCAAGAAAATCCAGCCGCACAATACCTTTTAAAAACCTGGGAAAATCTTGATTGCCGTTATACGTGACATTCAAACCCATTTCACCTTCTCTAGCAAGAAAATCCGTTGCACTGTTACCTTCCCTCAATTGATGAACCATAACAAAATTAAGCCCCTCAAGTTCCTTGCGCAAAGCCTCCCAAAAATCCCAAAGATACCACACAGAGCATTTACCCATACAAAGCCAATCAACAACAATTTGTGAATCACTTTCAATAATCACATTACTCAAATGGAGCCGTTTACACAATCTAATACCATCCAGCATAGCTTTCATTTTAGCGCCATTATTCGTTCCCACCCCATAATGGGCAGAAAAAGCCCCTTTTACCAGACCATTCCAATCTCTAATAATGCCTCCCCCTCCCGAATTACCCGGATTACCTCTACAACTCCCGTCGCAATTAAGCTTCACCCAGCCCGAAGGGGGCCTGGACCATTTAACAATTTTACTAGGACGCATAGAAATGTGAGGCCTCTCTAAATTAAGATCTTCCAAAATCTTCAAGTCGTGCACGGATAAATGACTAACTGAATTAATATTATTCGCCAAAGATTTAATCCACACCCGAACACTTCTCCAAACAAACATAGCCGAATCATATTTGCCATCCATTCTAGCCTTACAACGTCTCTTCCAGAGGCACCAAGTGAGGATACAAGGAATTAAACCAACAAGAGTACCATTAAAAGAGGATTTTTTAGCATAAGAGAACCAACCAGCTACTCTATTTTTCCAAGGAAGATTGCGTCTACAAGGGATACCCAAAACAGTACTGGCTTTCAACCAGACCTCAAAAGCCACTGCCCCCATAGAAAAAATATGGTCAATATCTTCCATACACCTCCTATCACAACAGTCACACGCAGAGGCAAGAGACACACCTTTACTTTGAACCTGAACATCCACAGGCAGACAATCCAACCAAAATTTCCACAAACAAATAGAAATACGCTTAGGAAGAAGCTGGTGCCAAAACCAATCATGCCAAGGTAATTCCTGACCTCTTTTTCTCACCACCTCCCAAGCGGTACGAGTAGAAAACCTGCCATCAGTAGAAGGCTTCCACACAAACAAATCCGGACCATGAGTAACATTAAAAGGCATCTGAATAATTTCCTCAACAACCTCCTCACTAACTAGCTCCCCAAGTAAGTCCTCATCCCAGGAACTATTGGACCAACAATCTTGAAGACGCAGCCTGTTATTAGTAATCTCTTCCACCCGTATGGAAAGGGGGCCTGAAGCCAACCATCTATCAAACCAAAAAGAAGCATTACCACCACGCACAAGGACCTTCACATTGTCCATAACTTCCGGAAGAACCTTTACAAGCGATCTCCAAAATCTAGAATCAGTTGGCTTCACCTTATAAGTAGAAAAATGGCTATGACGAATATATTTGGCACGAAAAAAATCAGACCAAAGATTGTTAGAAGACAAAATACGGAAAGCAAACTTCATATGGAGAGATTTTTGAACCTCTTTAAGATCTTTCACGCCCAAACCACCATCTCTGGTAGGCAAACAAATATGCCTCCACGACCTCCAATGATATTTCCTTTTACCATCATTTTCACCCCAAAAAAAATTAGCTAACAAAGCATGAATACGAGACAAAGATATGGAAGGCACACACATAACAGAAAGTAAGTGGATAGGCATACTATTTAAAACATGCTTAATTAAAATCAATCTCCCACCCGAGGATAACAATTTAAACTTCCAACCGGCAACTTTTTTCCTGATTTTATCAATTAACGGCTCAAAAACCCGGGTAGTCAATCTACCAGAAACCAAAGGCACACCCAAATAAGCAGTAGGAAACTTACCTTCCTTAAAGCCCGTAAGACTCAACAAGCTCCTCTTACGTAAATTAGAAATAAGCTTAGAAAGAAAAAGAGCAGATTTATCCCTGTTGATTTTTTGACCGAACCACCTCTCATAAGTATCAAGTGTATGCAGCAAATTTTTAATAGACCTCTTACCCCCATTAGTAAAAATAAGGATATCATCAGCATAAAGTAAATGAGAAACCAAAGGGGCACCAATAGGGTGGCTAAATTTGCCAATCCGACCATCCTGAAAATTACTCCTGAGCAACCGAGACAAAACTTCTTCCATGAGGATGAAAAGGTAGGGAGAAAGAGGATCCCCTTGACGAAGACCCCTGGCAGACTGGAAAAAACCTTTTAAGGTACCATTCATCATGACAGAAAACCATTGAGACTACACACAGTTAGCAATAATCTGACGAACAGTATCAGAAAAACCAAAAGCACAGATCACATGCAATAAAAAATCCCAATTCACCCTATCATAAGCCTTAGCCATATCAAGTTTAATCAAAACATTACCACCAACAGATTTTTTATGAAGCGACTGAACCATCTCCTGAGCAAGGGTAATATTTTCAAAAATACTACGCCCGGGAATAAACGCACCTTGTTCATGAGAGACCAAAACATCAAGAACAGAATTAAGACGATTCAAAAAAATCTTAGAAAAAATTTTATAAGCCACAGAGCACAAACTAATAGGACGGAATTTATCAAAACCAGAAGGCTCCGGCACTTTTGGGATAAGAACAATAAAAGAGGAAGAATAAAACCTGGATAGGGGAACACCCCTGAAGAAATCTCCAGCAGCCGCTACCACATCCTCTTTAATAATATCCCAGCAAGACATATAAAAGCCCGAACCAAAACCATCAGGCCCCGAGCTACTATTCTTAGGAATAGAAAAAACAGCTTGTTTCACTTCCAATTCAGAAGGAACCGCGCATAACCAAAGATTTTCTTCATCTGAAATTTTCTTCTCAATAAGCCTCGACAAGTCGCAATGTTCCACCGTAGAGACATCAGAAAGGAAGTTACGGAAATAAACCACGGCCTCCTCATGAACCTCTTCAGCAGTACACAAAACTCTCCCATCGGCAAGGACCATTTTACTAATATGCCCCTTGTTACGCCTCTGGTTAATAACAGAATGAAAAAACTTAGAATTTTGATCTCCCTCAGTCAACCATTTCTTTTTAGCAATTTGGCCAAGACGAGAAGCTTCCCTTTTCTCCCATATATCAAGTTCGGTCTTAGTAGCCACAAAATCATCCTCAATCTCCTCAGAAAAACCAGACTGAAGTTGGGTATCTAAAAAATCTAACCTCTCTTCCAGAGCACGAATATTCACATCCACCCTACCAAAAACATTTTTATTCCAGGCACGAAGCGCAATCTTGGTTCTTTTAAGACGAATAGAGAGCTTAAGAAGGCCAGACGCCGTATCATGCTGGTTCCAAGCTTCCTTCACACACATAAGAAAACTATCATGTGAGCACCACATATTCAAAAAACGAAAAGGAGAGGGGCCATAGGACAAAGCTGGATGATCCGAGCAAACAACCATCGGGCAATGATCAGAAGATTTACGGCTCAAATAATTGAAATGAACAGAAGGAAAGAGACTGGCAAAGAAATTATTCATGAGCACTCTGTCTAACTTAGCCCAACTTCTGGACACTCCCCCACGACCATTACACCACGACATGCGCTGGCCAGAACTAGAAACCTCTAACAGACCACAACGATCAATACAATCGTTGAATTCAAGCATCGAGATAAAAGGCCGAGGATTCCCACCAACTCTTTCCGAGTCCCTGCGAATAACATTAAAATCACCCAAAACTAACCAAGGCTGATCCAAATCGGTCCACTCCTCTAAATCATGCCAAAGGTCTCTTCTCTCAACATATGAACACTTAGCATATACAAAAGTAACAAAAACACGATGAGCGCCCCACTTGAACCAACCAGACACGGATTGGGTCGTACAAAGCACAATCTCAAAAATGTTAGGAATATTCCAAAGCACCCACAACTTACCACCCTGATTAGCATTAGAAGCATAATAATTAAAATCCAAAAAACACCCAAGAGAAGCCATACGAGAATCATCAACAAAAGGTTCCGAGATAGCAAATAAAGAAACCTTGAATTTAAAAAGCAACTTCTTCAAAATACCTCTAGAACTGCCCAGCCCTCTAATATTCCAGAAAAAAATGTTATCAGTCATAAATTCAATTTTTGGGAGCGGGTATGAACCCGTTGTGATTTTCTCAACGCCTTATCCTCCTTAATATTTAGTTTCTCATTGGCCGAGGTATGATCCGCATCCGAGGCATAACATTTTTCTTTTCCCATCGCAGCCGGTATAGCACCCTCTTCATTTTCGGAATCATAAAACCGCACCCTCTCCCCATGGAAAACCAGCTTACGCGAACTCGGCAAGTCTTCCTGCACCATTTCACCATCAGCCTGCACCTGCGGAACGCTGTCACACCAAACTTCCTCACAATCATCTTCACTATCTTGGGCGCTAATAGCATTCAAATGCTGGCCAACATCCTTATTAGTAACAGCAGTAGCATGCTCGCGTAACTTCTCAGCCGCAACGTCCTCCATCGAAGGATTAAAACCAGGTTCCTGCTGGACGACGCACACGGCAAGATTGAGTTCCTGCTGGGCGACGCACACGGCAAGATTGTTTTCCATCAAATCCGATGGCTGAAGATTCACGTCAGAGCGAAGAGGAGATGAAGCCCCCAGCCTACTACCACACGCCCCTTCTTTGCTGCCCGTCACAAGAGAGTTGATAACCTTAACAGAAAACTCTGCACCCTCCTCTGTTTTTTCCCCTGCATTACTTGATTCGGGTTTATCAGGGTTTAGCTCAAGATTAAATTTCTCGTGGTCATCTTCTTTGGTTATCACCACAGCAGAATTCTTCCGACCCACTTCCTTCCATATTTTTCCATCATCCTTGTTCCCTTCCCCATTTCTGGTCTATTTCCCGACATGCACACGGCTAGCACGATGTCCCGTTCTACAAGCCACCTCCGTATGGCCTTGCCTGTAACATTTATTGCAATAAAACCCAGGTTTCTCATAGACAACCGACTGCCAAATCTGATGCGAACCAAACATCACAGGAAATCCTTTAATCTGCTCGTCTCTGAGATCAACAGCAACACACAACCGTGCCCCTGTGGCTCGGGTTCTATAGACCGTAGCATTGTCCATTCCCAAAAACTTCCCAAAACGTGTGGCAAAGCTTTGAAGACAATCCAACCTATACAAATGCAAAGGTAAACCAGGCAAAAAAATCCATTGAGGAGCAATGGTTGGTTCCCGTTTCAGATCAAAACCCACGGACCAGTTGAACAAACGGAACGGAACGCCTGCCACTACCCTGCCTTCACGTGCCCATGCATGTAAGTAGTCTTTTTCATTAGCAAGGTGTAAAAGAACGTGGAAATCATCCATAAAACTGATCATCGGCACCTCACTAAACCCCCAAGATTTGATAATATTCTTCCGTAAAACATCAATCGAAGGTCTGGTGGATAAAAACTTAAGGACCAAAGAAAATTTTAAATCTTCGGCTGCCTTTTCCATCTCAAGATCCGAGAAGATGAAACCAAGTTCACCATTAATAACCTCAAGACTCCGAACTGGAAGTTTGAATTTT